>NC_059293.1:8423503-8433503 GCF_017591435.1 Portunus trituberculatus
CAATGTGACAAATAAATCACCTTAGCTGATGTATGTCATGCATTATGCTGCTTCTTCACTTCATTCCAGATAAGTTGGTATTAGAACCATCAATGTTCATTCCTATCATATTGAATACACTGATTCCATGCAACTTCACAAATCCACAATGACTCTTAAGATGAGTTCCCCAGGCAATGGAAACATGCTCTTCTCATTGGCTGGCAAGCCACAATGAGATGTGTTTTCATCCTCAAAATGTGGCACAAGCTGCTACGTGTTCATCCATGTATGAACATACACCTCATCCACCATCACACTAGTGAAAAGGAAATTTTCAGATACTGCAGGATTCTATAAGATATGAAAAATCTTGCAGTAACACATGACACATTCACCTTCTAGCCTCTTGACCTCCACAGGTTTAGAATGTGTGTTAACACTCCTCACAGCAGTACAGGGTAGCAATGTGACCCTATCCATTCCTTCGCTCAGCAACATCGAAGCTTTGGTAAAAGTGAAAGTGCTACGTAATTGCAGACAATCTATCATGAATATCTGAACAATGAAGGAAATGCAGTGATGGCTGAATTGTAAGTTCAATTGACTGGACACATGGGATGAGTGTGAGGCATAAGGGTTGTTGCCGCTAACAGCTACTATATCAGTGGTAATCTTTGCAGAGCAAGATATTCATTAGCATGGAAACCCTATCATCCTACAATGCCCTTACCAGCTCCACATGACCCATACTATGACTTCTTCACCTTTGCCATCCTTATTGTCCACCTCAACCCATCCAGCCACCTGACAACACATGCAGGATGTGAGGCAGCAACTTCTTCCTGTATCATGGTGTCTATCCAGACTTAAGGATACCTCCAACCTCTAAGGTTTCTCTCCCAGTGACTTGCCCACACAACCAAACCACTGCTTACAGGACTAATGAGCCTTGCCTGGGAGGCACTACACAACACCAAGTAGATATGATTTCTTTTAGTTTTGATGTAAAATACTTCCATTTGTGACTAAGTACCTCCAACTTGCTGCTCTAATAAACTCTTCTTCTTATCATTATTATTAAATACTATCATTGATTTTGTTCCCATACAGTAGCAACCACATGCAGGGGTGTTCCTAGAGTATTTGGCACCCAGGGCAGATCATTCCTTTGCACCGGGGCTGCCGAGCGAAGAGAGGCAAAACAGCTGGGGTTCCCAGTCCCCCACAAAATTTGAGAGAAAGAAGGTTGTGTAAGTGGTTTCCTAGTTCGTGCCGAGACACCCTTATGTTCAGCAACACGAAGCATCAAGTTGTGCTTCGTCTCGCTAACATATTGTTGCTTGCATGACTAACAAACATATTCATACACAACACAAGATATTAGGAATGAAGGAATTGAATCTTTGTAAGGAAAGAAGGATTTCTGAGTATAAGAGTTACAGAAAATAAAGTTAAACTTTCTTTCCGGAAAGTGTTGTTTCAGTAAGTGATTAAGTTTTTTCCGAATACGAAACTCAAATGGCCATAGTAGGGTAATTTTATGTATTGTACTAATGTGTCATCCTTATCTTTTTGCAAAGGGTTATGAATATTATCAAAGAATTTTTAATACAATTTTGTATTTTTCATATGGACCGCCGCCCCCCCTGCCCTCCCCTTAGTACGCCACTGACCACATGGTCACAACTGTCCGAAGTTAGCAAGGATAAACACTCTGTAATCACCAACAGTGTGTAAAGTCTACACTGGATAAATGAAGTGACTGATATTCAGTATATCAATGGCAAGCTAGAAAAAAAAAAAAATCTAGTGCCACTCTAAAGACAATATGGAATATGATGCATATGTAGTCTCTACTTAAAGGAAGCACCAGCAGCATTGTTAGGTATTATCACTCATGGCTGTGGCCTTATATATATATATATATATATATATATATATATATATATATATATATATATATATATATATATATATATATATATATTGCCTGAAACAGTAACTTATACTAAAACATTAATGAAATCACATAAGAGTAAAACTTACTTAGGTCTCAGTTTTTCCCATGGCTAGAAAAATAACGGGAATCCAAAAATTAAGTCATCACAGCCTCTCATGCACAAACATACAAACTGTGCTTGCAATTAGCTGAAAAAAAACAATATACCTACCTGATTTATAATTCAAAGGTCCATCACTTGCACTTTTCATTAAGCGGTCATGATAACTGTTTGCTACTACGTCTCTATAGGTGAACGAAGCAAACTTAATGAACTGCCTGACTTTACACAAAAACATCTACGTACATGTAAAGCTGAACATAATGGAGAAACATCTGGTTATAATGGTGTATGCTCATTGTAAGCACACGTATGCAGCAATGTGAGCTCGTAGAATAAGATGCTAGAGAAGGCTGCAATATGTGTGGAATCCACAAGTAAGTTATTACCTATTCTATAGAAACCAGCGCATCAGTAGACGCGCATAATTGCCAAAATACCAACTAAAGCACATACCTTTTGAGTTATTATAAAGGCGTCCCTGGTAGGCGTTCTGTCATAGGTTTATCGCTCGGGCGGCTAGGGATTCGAACAACTGTCCCACTCTATAATCGAAGCGATGTGCCACTTCCCGTTGCCTCAGACTGGCCCTTCACAGTTCCCCGTAAAATAAGGTTTTGTTGAAGCCACCCATAGTTTTTGTTTTCACGTTGATCACGCAGTAACGTTATGCCTCATGTGGGCCAGGGCGTCAAACGAAAGTACAATCACGTCCATCTGTTAACAATATGGACAATAAGTTTCGAATCAGCAGCTGCGGCGGTAGAGGATCTTTGGCAAGAGGACGCAGTATGCAATTGCTTAGTTGTCATTCATATAAGATATTCAAATATGAGCATAAATTCAGTCAATAGAAGACTTACTGACATATTTACTCAATAAAGAAAATGTTTCAATTATCACTTCGAACTGATCACATATTGACATTTATGGAATAACATTTTTTTTTTTCTCGAGGTAAGCCATAATCGACGCTATTGCGCATAATATGTGTAAAAGCGGGTTTACACGGGCCAATGTGTGACTGAAATTGCAAGTCGCTAGAAGTATCAACTGAACACTTCTAGTCGGAACACGTTCACACATAGCGACTGGAAAGTATCGGCTAGTTGTCGGTAAGTGCATGTAAACAAACAGCTACCCAACTAGATGTCTTTCTCCGGCGAAGATCAAATGAAATCATCACAAGTATTCAATCCTCACCTCCAACAACATCCTGCATAGAGAGAAGTAGTCATCGGAGAGTGGCAACGGTCTCATCGAACGCCGATTTGCGTAAGCTTTTTTTTTTTTTTGTAGAATTCTCTTTTAGGATCCTAGAGGTGCTCTTTTTTCCTTCAGCAACTCCTACATCTTTTCTACATCTAGACATCACATTTTCAAATCTTTCTCCGTGACGTCACAACGTACATAAATTCGCAAATCGACTGAACAAGACCAACTGTTTTTTCCAGTCTATAGGCACCAGCATTCAGTCGATAACTATACCGACTTGGAATTGCAGTCGCATATGAACCCGCCATAAAGCAATACACAGGGTTTTGGGAGGAATATTTTGAGAGATGAAATGTAACATCAAATAAGAGTTAGTGTGAAAAAAGTAATGAAAAATAAATAAGGAACTGAATTAAATAAATGAATATCATGAAGTGAATCATAAACAATAAGATGAAATAAATGTTATAAAGATGCACGATAAAACGATCTAGATATCAAAATAGTAATAATAATAATAATAATAATAATAATAATAATAATAATAATAATGACAGTAATAAAGATAATAATAATGACTAATAAAGATAATAATGATAACAATATTAATAATAATCCCGCCCCCTCTCTTTTCCCCTCACCTCACATCCATCTCGCCAGCACAAGCTCCTTTCAGCCTTCCGGTCGCTCGACGCTCTGAACCGCATGAACTGTAGAATAAAATAAAATAAAATAAAATATTGAAATCTTGGTTGTTCATTTCTCCCGGTTACCCCTCTCTCTCTCTCTCTCTCTCTCTCTCTCTCTCTGTGTGTGTGTGTGTGTGTTATTTGAGTTTTTGTAGATCACAGGGTATAAGCTTTTTGTGTTTTTTATCACTTATCTCTCCGCGAAGGTGACCCTGAAGTGTAGAGCTCAAGAAAAGGAGAAAAAACACACAGGTAAGAAAAGAAGAAGAAGAAGAAGGGTGAGAAAAAATCGGACTCATTTCACTGGTTTTGTTTCAGAATTGATATTTGCTGGTGTATATAACTGGAATATTCTTCTGTTGTATCAAATTTAAAGAGTATTCTCAAGCATTTAGGCATCTTACTTCAATTATTTAAATTAAATAGGGTATAATGAAAATGGTTCATGTTCTTATTTACCTAATTTAGCAAATATCCTATATAGGTAAAGGAATGAAAATATCTATGAACAACTAGCTAAATCAACTTCTCAAATTCTGAAATGGTGCTTGAGATGGTTTTGAGTGTAAACATAAAACCTGATATCACTGAGTTGCAAAATTGAAATGTAATCAGTATAACATATTCTTTTCTTTACATTGATTTGAATATCTGAAAGTTTAATCGATGAAAAGATTTAGTGATACAGAAGTACAACACAGGTACAGACGGCTACCTACTTGATGAGGCAATCTTCCTGCCCTTATTTCTACTTAGAGCGATATGTAAACTCAAGTAATTCTGATAAGTAAATATCATAAGCCAGAAGTCGTGACATGTCAATTAAGCCACACTTCTCTCAACTCTATTTCACGTCCGCCTCCCCATTCTCTCTCTCTCTCTCTCTCTCTCTCTCTCTCTCTCTCTCTCTTGTTACATCTCTCACACTCACTCCCTATATATATATATATATATATATATATATATATATATATATATATATATATATATATATATATATATATATATATATATATATATGGATTCGATATATTAAGAACCGAAGCGAAACATTGGCGTGTGTGTCTCTCTGGCCGAGGGTCACACTGCACGATGGTCAGGCGGCCGTGACGGTACAAAACAAGAAAAAAAGAAATAAGTTCATAAACTACTCCAAAAAAAATTTCACAGAGCGTCCATGGAAAAAGAAAAATAGAAAATGTGAGTGGAAGTGAAAAAGGATAAAATGGTTGGTCGGATTAATTAATTCCTTCATATGGGAAATTAAGAAATGGTTTTGATAATTTCTTAGTCTTATATTAAGGAGTGGTACCATCTCATAAAAGAGGTTTTGAAAAGTCAACTAAAGTGATTATTTATTTTCTTGTGTTGTTTTTCCTCATTACCGCTGCAAAATCCTTGTTAGATAACCATTAGGATGATGAAAATACACTTGAAAATTATGACTATCTATTGCCTTTTAAAAATTTTTGGGAGGCTTGTTGAAAGTTAATAAGACAAGACGCAGAAGTGTTTGAGAATAAGGAGCAAGTGAGCTTTATATGAATGTCGTACGATGCCATATCGCGACCGAAAGAAAACGTATCATCTCATGTTATAAACCTCTTGGCTGACAATTGCATTGCACCACACTATTAAATTTATTCCGGATATAACTTCAAGGAGAATGTTTCTCTATACACTGGTTTTAATTGTCACAAGTCACGTTCACATGATAACTAATTTCAAATTATTACCTTTTCATCATATCACAAGTTCAGTGTATTCCATTTTTAAGTGTTTCACAATGATATGCAACAATTCATCGTACTAGCAGCAATAAAATCTTTATGAACATACAAAAAATATTGCCAGTGGAATTAAATGAATGAGTTTCGCAATGCCAAGCCTGTATATAAAAGATGGCTATAAATAAAGAATAAATGTCTCAATCCTAAATATTTAATCAAAAACATGCTAAAAAGCAGGGAAAGTGTTACATCACCGCGTTTTTGTTTAATTTAGTGCATTCATCAATGGTTTGACCAACAGTTAAGTAAGGGGAGGACAGAAAGTAAAGTTCAGAATGTAATACTAGGAAGACTGTTTTATAATGCCTGTAAGAGCAACATGTCCTTGAATTGATCCACGATCAGTTTTTTCCTCTCATCATTTGGATGAATAAAAACTCTCACTTGAAAAACCAACATTCGAAGGTGAATCATCGGTTACAAAACGGAAAATAACGTCAGTCATGATTCTCAGAATTCTAAATGTACGCCTACTACTCTAATGCTGGATAAAAGTTCTTCGTGTTTCAATTTTCCAATTTCTATGATGTTCTCTCTCTCTCTCTCTCTCTCTCTCTCTCTCTCTCTCTCTCTCTCTCTCTCTCACGTAAACAAAAAATATGGTTCATGTAACAAAGGTTTAAACAATTTTTTTTTTCAGACGTTTTTTGGGAGTCCCACCGCTGGTCACGTCTGATGAGAGAGAGAGAGAGAGAGAGAGAGAGAGAGAGAGAGAGAGAGAGAGAGAGAGAGAGAGAGAGAGAGAGAGAGAGAGAGAGAGAGAGAGAGAGAGAGAGAGAGAGAAAGGCACTGTTCTGATGTTATGACTCACTGATTCAGTAATGGATTTCAAACTTGTGCTACATGTTGATAAAAGACAAAATATGGGAACTTATACTTGAATGTGTGTGTGTGTGTGTGTGTGTGTGTGTGTGTGTGTGTGTGTGTGTGTGTGTGTGTGTGTGTGTGTGTGTGTGTGTGTGTGTGTGTGTGTGTGTGATCATTACCTGTGAAATAACATACTTGATTTCGTGCCGTGATAAAGCATATGTATTTAACGATGGGGCTAAGAATATTCAAAGAACTATGCACCTATTCACCTGCCTTCAAACTAACACTTTCTTCCACAGTACCCAAAATCATATCACCCATAATAATTCTCCTCACTCCTCTGGACGCTTCGTGATTATGGCGATATTGACCTTCACGAAAAACGAAACGAAAAACAGACCACCCCCAAAAAAAGACGCGCATTTTTCTTTCTGCGCAGCCAATCCGGAGGTGCGACGCGGCGTGCTGACGTAATTCCTCCTTTCCGGCCACAAGTAAACCGAGCTGGAGGAGGAGGAGGAGGAGGAGGAGTCAAGATCTGCCAACATATAAATATAGCCGTCCCGGAGACCTATGTCAGTGCCTATTGACGTGAGACAAGCGACGCAACCGTGTAAGATCTTTGCCCTTCCTTTTAAGCCTTCAGATAAATCAAGAACGCTCCATCACGAAGACCATGATGTTAGTATGGGTGTGCGTCGGCCTGGTACTAACAGTGGGCTCAGCGAACACAGCCTTCGCCCAAACGCAAGTGCAAGACCCTCTGGGGTGCTCAGCGGAGGAATACCTGGAGGCTCAACACGCCATCCCTCGCAGCCTCAGTGTCTTCTACAAGCCGCTATTGATGGAAGACTTCAGTGAGATACGAAGCACCCTGAGTAATGAGAATTCCGTGAGGTGGCATGTCAACTGCATTCTGTACGACAAGGCGTGCACCAGGCTGGGCAAGGCAATGCAGTGTGAGTATTGCTGTGATACACCTGCTGTTAACCTTGCCGACTGAGGCACACGGCACACAAGGATCGTTTTCTGAAACGCGATTCTTAGACCAAAAAAATGATTAGTCGATTATTTCATGGGTGCTTTTCCTATAGATGTTACAAAAAAGCCTTGTTGAATTATCACTAGAATCATCCTAGACACGAAAATTACAATAACTTAAACAACATTAAAAAGCCGAAAAACTTTAACTAGAGTTTCTTAAAAGTAACTGAGATGGAATTTTTAACAATAGAGTCCCACAATTACTTTTTTTTTCTTTAGCTTTGATTGCTAACTACAAATAGTCATTTATTGATTATGCTATTTGTCGAATGTCTTCCGTACTGCCAATGTATCAAGTATTTTCTTCGTTTCGAAAAGGGATATGAAAATCGACCAGGTATCAGATTTTTATAGGGTTTCAAATATAAGTACTCGTGTGTGTATATATATATATATATATATATATATATATATATATATATATATATATATATATATATATATATATATATATATATATATATATATATATATATATATATATATATATATATATATATATATATATATATATATATATATATATATATATATATATATATATATATATATATATATATATATATATATATATATATATATATATATATAGAGAGAGAGAGAGAGAGAGAGAGAGAGAGAGAGAGAGAGAGAGAGAGAGAGAGAGAGAGAGAGAGAGAGAGAGAGAGAGAGAGAGAGAGAGAGAGAAATGCAAAATGTTGACATGCCTTGTTCTCTCACAAAGATCATTTTCAGTTACCAATGCCTGCTCCAACTACTGGAGATGAAGCACAGAAACGCTTCAGAATACGGACCATGAGTTTCTTTTCTTACAGATTTCGTGACGAATCAGGGTGGCGCGCGGATTTGCAAGTCCTGCCAGACAGCCTGTGTGCAACGCCGCATCAGAACTGTGCTGCACGAGATCCATTGCCAATATCCACAGATTTCACAAGAAATCAGAGAATTCTTCATGCGCAAAGATGGCGTGGACATCCTCACCTTCTTTCTAGGCAACAACCCCGCGTGCTAGCCTGTCTCACTCATCGCCGCTCCCTAGCCGTTGCCCTCGTCCATCACGACTACTGACCGAGGATTACTCGCTATTGACCGACCGACCACATTAACCAATGCTTTTGTCATTCACTTACTACACACACACACACACACACACACACACACACACATGGTTCCAACATGTTGCACTCTGTTACGCATGCAAGCCGCACCGTAACACATCAGCATCTAACGACTGTGTCTAGCTGGTAATTTATGAAGTTTTTGATTAGTAGAGAATGAATGAACTGCAGAAACAATGGACTTTTCTTAATCCACTCTTAGAATGTGTATAACAAATGTGTGTATTTGACACCATTACTGTTACCATTACTACTATATACACCTGTCATTATCACTGTTACTCCTACCGCCAGTCTTTATTAGTATTAAAAACCCACAACCCCTCAGTACATTTCATGCCCCTGTGGCGCAATCGGTTAGCGCACGGTACTTATAAACAGTGTTCGCTGCGGAGCCATGCCGAGGTTGTGAGTTCGAGCCTCACCAGGGGCAGCTGTTTTGACTCAAGCCTCCTGCCTATACTTTTCCTCCATTTCGTGGCACGCCCACTGTGCACGAGTTTGTGAGTGTGAGCGAGCTTGTTGTGTTGGCCTTCATGCACTCAACATACGCATAATGTCTGACCACCTCGACGGTCGATTAATTCCACTTCCTTCGGAACAACGATCCCAAATGGCCACCAGTGCTTTGTTCAAAGCTAAGTTTTGTGCAATATTTGAATTCTCCATTGATAAGTGTCACATCGCCGATATACTTATATACATTCATTATTTATTACATCACCAGTGTTGCGTAGTACCATCTTCAATCCATATTCCTTCGCGGTTGTGAATAAGTTTTTTTAGTCTTTCCTCTCAATGTACCATCACATGAAAACCATTCTTAAGTTGTGGAAATAAAGCCACCGAATATTTTCCAGAGTACAGGACTCAAACCCTCTTCCTTGTGAACAGTATTTTAACATCCACACATTCATCTTTGTTAATTTGAGTCTTCATATTGATTGACAAGACTGCCAGTTTCAGATTTCCTAAATAAAAACACCCCCCTGGAAAATGTAAATAACAAACACAGTAAACACTTTGCTAAGGTGTTTTTGTGGATTTTTCAAGTGCTTTCAACACAATACAGCCTCACATGTTAATGGAAAAACTTATAAGGCTTAGTGTGAGTCCACCACTTGTTCTATGGATACATGAGTTTTCGGTTGGAAGGGTGCAATATGTAAAGTTTAAAGACCAGATCTCTGACTCAATTGTAACAAACACAGGTGCACCCCAGGGTTGCGTATTGTCACCATTACTGTTTTCTCTTTATACAAATGATTGTAGGAGTCGAAATGTGTAATAAG
>NC_059293.1:8438503-8443503 GCF_017591435.1 Portunus trituberculatus
CTTCCATCTTTAACCTTAAAAGTAAACTAGAACTTTTTCATACATCGGACAAATTTAAAAGAATGAAATATGAAAGACTAAATATCAAATATGTAAACAAATACTTACATGGCGCCGCCCGCTGAATCCTCCGCGGCGGTTCATCATGAGCGCCATCAATGTCACGCTTCAAACTAAGTAGGCTTCACTATAAAGACTGCGTAAACTCCTTGTAACACGCTATACACAGGCGCCAACCGACAACCTCGTACAGTCACCTAGAAAGCAACCACCAGGATAACCATGTGCACCACTAGCGAGTCTTGAACACACGCCAAAAGTGATAAACGAATTGATTCTTCTAAATCCAAAAACAATGCCAGCATTCTATCACTATCCGCCTCCTCAGCCGCCAACACACTGTGTGTCCCTCCTTGCTGAGCGGCCTCGTGAACGCGGACCAGTGTCTCATTTACTTTGAAGCACTGTTCGACACTCCTGGTTAGCGGAAAGATTCAAATAATGATTCATCGCATAGAAGAACGAATGACAGAGAACCGGATATGATTTATATTAGTTATTTCTGTAACTTTATATATGATTAGTAGGATAAAAGGAAGTGCGAATCGATGTTGGGAATGAGGCAAAGTACTTCACCAGCTTTATTGTTAACAGCAGTGTCATTATTGGAATTACTGTTATTATGATTGCAACTAAACTATGATAAGAAGAGAATACCATATGATAATGAATTTTCTAAGAAATTTTAGCAACAATCACATGATCTATAAGAATAATCTTTGGTCAGATTTAATCAAGCAATACTATGCGATGATTCTTCAATTCCCTTACTTCCTCGTAGTACTTTTAAATAGACCAGAGATGTTTTTTTAATACTGAAAAGACCAGACAGTCTATCAAGTTTACCTGGAGCTTCCTTGAGTCCAGTTCAGTACTGTTGAATAGTCTTTCGCTTTGATATAATCAGACGAGTAATCCGACGACACCACTGAACTAGACACCTTACTTCTCTGCTGAATTCCTTACAAAAAAGAAGCCTGGGGATAAATATAATGAAGTGACTGCTGATCCTTTATTAGAGTTGGCAATTGTGCATATACATGTAGCCTCGTCTCCTTAAACGCCTTAGAATTTCGTCAGACTATTTTCAAAGGCCACAGAGACTATGAATCCGGTTCTTGGTGCTTTTTCATGACGGTACACAATCCTTTTTAAACTGTCACCAGGATCATTAATACTATAGAGAATCTCAATATTTAAATCTAATACAGCGTGTCATAGTGAGTCAAGAAAAGCGACGGAACATTGAAGAATATTGAGCCTTTCCTCCGCAACACGGCATTGAGAGGTACGCTGATTTGATCGCGGCGGTGGTGGCGAGTCTCGTTGCCCAGCTGTACCTGTACGGTGTGTGGCTGAGACGATTGTGACTCGGAATATAAAGGGAAAAGAACTGAATTACTAAATGACGTGTGGTGTGAAGTAAGATTTTTGGAACGTGTGCGTACTGAAACACACACACACACACACACACACACACACACACACACACACACACACACACACACACACTAATTGACCTCACATGACTTTAATTTGAAAGAAAAAGGAAAAAAATCCTTCATTTGATACAAGAGAGTTTATTCAGACAAGAGTGTCTTTCTCAAGATCTTTCTAATATGTGTACGTACATACTCGCTCACTGATTACAACCCAGAGGACACACTCAATATGTCTGTAATCAAGCATGTAAGTAACATGATATTCTTTCATTCTTACGAAAGGGTTAAAGGAATCCTTCGAACGTTATAAGTCTGGTACTGAATGTCACATGCAAAAGATAATTTTGAAGGTAAAGTTGCCCTAATACCAACGTTTCAAACAGAAGGAATCCTCCCAAGACAAACCAACTATAGTTATCTCTTTAACGGCTGTGATATCCTTCTCAAGTATAATGAAATGGTCTGGTGCAAAGTTTGACGGTGCATTTTAAGAGACGCAACAGTCACAGAATATTTGAAACAGTTTGAAACAGTTTGGTGTCTGTAATTTATTCATATTTAGCAAACTTTAAATTCATCCAGGGTTACTAAAACGAAACAACGGAGCAACAAGCGCCATTTAGTCATTAGGTGAAGGGTCAAGCACCACTCTGGCATGAACAGCTTGCCTTTCTAGCCACACTGCCGGCCTTCAGTGGCTGGGAGGCAGCTAGTCAGAACACTAAATGTATGTAACTTCAGATCTTACTGCTATCAGCCCCTCATGACTCTGATGTTGCCGCATCAGGATCACAGAAGTTAATAAATCTATTGGAGAGAGGTACAGTACACAGTAGGGAATTATCAGGAAACAAAAAAAATATGGACACGTTTTCATATTGACGTTTCATTTGATAGTTCAAGTGAGTTAATTCGACGTTGGATATTTTCAGGGGGGATTAAGGTTTATATATTATGCATTATGGTAGCTTTAGTAACGATGTTCATTCCGGTCTGCCTCAATGTTGTGCAAGACAACACCATCATGTTTGGTTTGTCTTCCCTTTGACATAGGAAGTGTTATGACTTGGCTATGGCGCATCATGTGTTGGGGCGCCACGACATCGAGATTGGAGCAATGGCAAGTTAATCCAGGACCGGGAAAGGTAGGTCGTGGCAGCCATAGTGTTTAGGGTTGACGGGGAGTACTTCGAGGTCCAGCATCTCCATCAGTCCGTCCACCACCTTCTCAACCACGGACCGCCGCGACCTTCTCCTGCCGGGGCTAAAGGGATATCTCTTGATGGCGCTAGAGACGTCCCCAGTGTGGTGAAGGCGTTCTGGGGGCTTGTTCGTGAAGTTCCGGTGTCTTTTGTGCTTTTCACTGTCTTTGGGATGCTTGACGAGGATCCTCGCGCGATTACGTAAGTCTACGCTGCTGTGGGATCGTTTTCTGAGAGTACTGTCGTTAATGGGCCGCCATACTGACTTGTCGGTGCCGCCCAGACGCTTCCGGATGTCATAACCGGGGGCACATTTTCTCGGGTCCACTGCGCAAGGACTCACGTTGGGTTCACCTGCTTCACGAGGTTGATCACCTTGGTCCCCGAAGCTTCTGAATAATCTTTTAAGCGCGTTGTTCTGGCACCTGCTGGGATCATCAGCGATCTGGTGACATTTCTAGAAATGAAAAAAAGAAAAGAATTTTTTTTAAACACATTACCTCTTCAAGCATATTAAACTTAGTATGTCGCCTTTAAAAAAAAAAAAAAAGGCGATAAGTAACCTTCCCAGCTAAGGATACCTGTCGGTTTTGAAGTTGTAGCACTTGTTCAGAAATGTATAGTGGCGATTATTCAGTTTATGATGGTAAGATTTATTTAACAATCAGGAAACGCATTCTTAGGTAATCAAATATGTTACCTTGCCTATTCTTTAGGCTGCAGTGTGAGTTAATCAGATACTCAAGGGCGTTCTCATGATTATAGTGACAATTTGACAAGGATCCTTTATTATCAAAGAGAAATCACCCATGAAAACCTGACTAATTACCTCTGTATCCTTAGAAAAAAAAAGTCCCTATTGGAGAATAAAGCATTTCAAAACACAAACAAACAGAATCACAAAATAGTTCAAATATTAATACTGTAGAAAACAAACACAGAGCTGCATCACAGACACACACACACACACACACACACACACACACACACACACACACACACACACACACACACACAAAGGCAAATATAAGCATCTCCAAACCTTCCGATCTCTCCAGAGTCTCAGTTTCCTCTCCCGGAAGAGAACATTTTCCTTCACGGTGTCCCTCCAAAATATCTTGCCGAGGAACAAGTGCGGGCGGCCGATGAAACGAAAACCATCCAGTGAGTCAGGCTGAGGGGGCGTCGTGGCCGGAAGGCTGGGGGCACCGGGCAAGGGCGAGGAGGAGGAGGAGGAGGTGGTGGTGGTGTAAGGAAGAGGTAGGCTGTCTCCTCGTTTCCCAAACCTCATGGGCCTTCTGAAGGAGGGAAAAATAACAGCATGAACGAGGAAATGTGTGAATTACTTTTCTTTCTATCTATTTATTTGTTCATTTTCAGTGTAAAATCTGAACACTTGAATTAGAAAAAGAATTTTCCTTTCAGGAGAATATCCGGAAACTCTAAATGAAAAAGCGCATTAATTTATTCCTTTTTCAATAGAAGCCTGAATATTCGTAAAGGAAAAACATTTTTATTTATCCATTTTTACCACAGGACTTGAATATTTGTAGAGAAAAGTATTTATTCATTCACTTTTCAGCACGAGACCACAATATTCATAAGGAAAAGCGCATCTGTTTGTTTACCTGTTATATTTTCAAAGAACAGGATCTAAATACTCGTGATGGCAGAACGTTCTTTTTGATTCATTCACGTATCTAACTATCTGCGTAACAAATGATGGGTCGTACGTAATGCAAGAGAGAATGACTTGTGTGTCTTGATTAGAAGTTTTTGACACGTGTTATGAAATATTTCATGTTTCGATTAAAAGCTCTCTCTCTCTCTCTCTCTCTCTCTCTCTCTCTCTCTCTCTCTCTCTCTCTCTCTATGTGCTTGTTCCTAGGTATTGTGTTCTGTACTGGTATGTATTATGTTACTTTTTTTTTTTTTTCTAGTCAGTATCATGTTGGTACTTCTGGTAGGTATAACGTACGACCAACAGGTGTATCATAGTGAGGTGAAATGTGGGGAAGGAAAAAAAAAAAAAAAACGTACTAATTTCCCATTGGATTTACACAAAGCTGTAATGAATAAATGTGTCATTGTTATTATTCTAGCTGTTATTGTAATGCTGATGTTTCTAGTAGTAGTAATAGTAGTAGTAGTAGTAGTAGTAGTAGTAGTAGTAGTAGTAATAGTAGTACCAGTAGTAGTATTAGTATTAGTATTAGTAGTAGCAGCACAGCAGCAGCAGCAGCAGCAGCAGCAGCAGCAGCAGCAGCAGCAGCAGCAGCAGCAGCAGCAGCCCAGT
>NC_059293.1:8446003-8461003 GCF_017591435.1 Portunus trituberculatus
GTCAGGGAAGACACGCAGGACCCGATCATTTCCGAGACACTATTCCCAGAGGTTTCTTGGGATGTGATAACCTTGCAAGCTCCACTTGTTGCTTTGTGTCTTGGTGTAGTTCGAGTATATTAGACGACCGCACTCCCAATAAGTATAGATGTCTTACACGATTGTTTTCATTGATACCTCACCTCGATCACTTTTTGTTGAGTATTTTAATTGGCTGTTTTCTCACTTTGACTACTTTCATCGATACCTCACCTCGTCTGCTTTCATTTGCCTCCACATTTCCACTTCTTTCATTGACTCCTCCCCTCGACTTCTTTCACTGACATCTCATCCTTGTCTATTTCCATCAAGCTCTAGTGGAAGTTATTAGAGTTTCCAAGAACATTTTCGTGATTTTTAGTGATAGTTTAACAAGGATAATGGTAAACTATACAGTAAAATGCACATGGGAACCTGATTAATCTTTGTGTGTTTTTTTAAATAATCTTTATGGGAGTGCAGTGTTTCAAAATACGCGCCAAAGATTTAACATTTCGAGGTAGTTCTTAATGGAGGCAATCTAAGGCATCTTATCATGCATTCAATTATGTACCCTGGCAGGAAGCAGGGAGGCAGCTTCCCAGGCGAGGAGGGCTGACGAAAGACCTGCCTATCAATGTGGCACGTGGAAAAAAAAAGTAAGGTTTAGGGAGGTTTAGTGTCCCAAATCTTTAACAGTCTCGAGTTAACACTATAGCATTCCACATAAAGGTTTTGTTCATTTTTTGTGTAAGGCTTATTTATTTTCTCATGTGCAATTTCTAAAGCTTTTTTTTTCATTGTTATCATATGTACCACAAGATCACAAAAACACACAATTTTAGGATGATGTAGTTTAGTGTTCAATACTTAAACATTTTCGATTCAGCAATGTAATTAAGATGTTTCTTCTGGGTAGTCTCTTTGTTTTCCACTTTATAATACTATACAATAAGACCAAAAAGTTTAAGGAGGCGTAGTTTTAAGTCTATTGTCCTAAAATCTTAAGAAATATTTTTGTTCATCTTTTATGTACGTCTATCTATTTTTTCTTGTGTATGATTTTCGAAGGTTTTATCAATGTCCAACGAGATTAAAAACGACAAATGAGTATGAGTTTAGGAAAGTGTACCTTAAGTTTATATTCGCAAACTTTAACAAGCTTTAACAGTCTTGAGTCAACACTAATATTCTACTTACTTTTGTTTATTTCTTATGTACGTCTTTCAATTATTCCTCTCTACGTCTACCTAATATTAATATTACCCTGTGGATTTACTTCCTTCAAATCTAGCTCCCACCTGCAGTGATGGAGATGAGAACCTGTAATTGGGGATCAGGAATAGATAAGATGACATGAAAAGGTTTGAAGAACGGAAGAATTGTGGTGACTGATGATGATGATGATAATAATAACTACTACTACTACTACTACTACTACTACTACTACAAATGATAATAATAACAATGAAAGACAATACACATCTTCCTTTCCCTTTCATTACAAAAAGCGATCTAAATTCCTTAATACCCGTAGTCAGAATTAGCAGGATACGAGCACCGAACATTCCCCGCTATGCAGAAAAAGTGTCAGGGAAGTACTGCAGAGTGGGCGTGTGGGCGGGAAGGATGGCGCCCACCCACCAAAATATTCAAGAGACTCTGGTCTGTCAGGTAAGGCGAGGGAACTTCATCACCTACTGAATAAGCATGATCTTGGCGAGTGTGATAGACAGGTGGACAGATGAATAGATCGGTGAGGTGTTTGAGTGAGTGATGAAAATATATATGAATGGATAAACAAACAAGAATACACACAAGATAACTAATAGATGGATAGGTTGATAAATAGGCAGACAGACAGACAGACACATGATTAAAGATATAAACACAAAACACAGATATATAAATAAATAAGTACAAAAAGTGGATAGATGATTAGGAAATGAAAGATGGGCGAACAGTTTGAAAATAATGTTAGTTAAATCATAAATAGAAATATTGATGAAATGATCGATAAACATGCTCTATAAGTTAAATGAATAAACAAATTAATAAATAAATAAAATATATAAAGAAAAAAATGATAGATAGATAAAAAGAAGAAGAAGAAGAAGAAGAAGAAGAAGAAGAAGAAGAAGAAGAAGAAGAAGAAGAAGAAGAAGAAGAAGAAGAAGAAGAAGAAGAAGAAGAAGAAGAAGAAGAAGAAGAAGGAGAAGAAGAAGAAGAAGAAGAAAAAGAAGAGACGAGATAACCAAATCGAGAGAAGGAAAGAAACATCCTTTTTTTCATGCAAGAGGAATTCTGACCAAAAAACAAAGCATTCATATCGAAAAACAAACTGACTTATACAGGCAGAAAGTTAGACAGATAAACACTTGAACTCAAAACATAATGCTGCGGGATATAATACGAAGACTTCGTGGCTCAGTGGCTGCTCACTTTCAAATAATTGAATAGAACTCATGCTGGAATCAAATGTTACCAAGAATCATGGATGTTGGCGTGGGTGAGGAGGAGTAAGAATTACAAGAAAAATTGTAGGCTGCCCGCTGTAAAGCAACACCGCCTCTTGGGTAAAGTAATCAAACTTTGTAGAATATTCCGAAGTCTTCGAAAATGAAGCATGGGTCGTGGTGACAATTTTCTTTTTCTCGCCCATTATCTTTTCACCCTTTTGAAAAATTTCTCTCCATCTATCTAGTATGTAGTTATTTACTTACACTTGAATTCTGTTGATTCGGTTGAATATTGTCTTTGACTTTTTTAAATGTTGTGTTTATATATATGAAGTTTTTATCTTTATGGAAAATAAAACACTAAAAATGACAATGTAAAAAAAAAAAAAAAAAAAGGGAAAGAAAACTCGAAAAAGCACACCTGAAAAAAAGTAAAACACAAGAGAGATCGGGAATGAATAAGAGGAGAAATGATGTACACATTATTGGAAAAAGAGAAAAATGCAGTTTAGAAAAGTGTATGATGAACACAAAACAATTTCATATAAAATTTTATATATATATATATATATATATATATATATATATATATATATATATATATATATATATATATATATATATATATATATATATATATATAAACTTTTCAGCAGTAAGAGAGCGAGCTAAAAAGGGAAGAACGATTGAAAAGGAATCACAGAAAAAGAAAAAAAAAGAAAAATATGTATCATTGAAATCTATATATTTGAAAGAAAGTGAGAGGAAAGTTGAGTGAAGCAAATATAAAGTTTGAAAAATATAAAAAGGAAAAAAAAAAAAAATTGGTACAAGAAGATTTCACATCACTATAAATTAATTACTGAATGAGAGGATGAGGCGACCTTGTCAAGTGTCAGGTTTTAGAGAGCATCATGATTAACAACGCACCCTTGACTGTCACCTGAGACCAGAAATAACCAGGTACCCAGGCACACTGCCATAAATATACGTACACATGTATGATTTGATGAAGTAATACATGATACATATGAATATACATACAAAGACAGCCATACATTAACAGATAGCACAACAAAATGATAAGCAAAAATTGAAGTAGACAGATGGATGAATAGATATAGAAGTAAGTAGATATTAACATAGAGAGACCTACTGTGGATAGAAAAAAGACAGATAGATAGATAGATTGATAGAGATACTGTAGATAAATATATAGATGGATAGATAGAGATAGAGATAGATAGATTGATAGAGATAGAGATAGATAGATAGATAGATAGATAGATAGAGAGAGAGAGAGAGAGAGAGAGAGAGAGAGAGAGAGAGAGAGAGAGAGAGAGAGAGAGAGAGAGAGAATGCGTAAGTGTTCATCACCTTCTAGCACAGCGGCTGCAGTGAAAGCCAAGGTCTGGGAAGGAACAGATGACGTCACAGCGAAGCGCCTCCACATCACAGCCTGGGCGGGGCGAAGAAGAGCGAGGCACACCGCCCGCTGACCACGCCCACACGCCCACCAGCAGCCAACCCACACGCCACGCCTGCACATAAACCACACATGGAAACAAATATAAAGACAAATACATGAATACACATATAGGTATAGACAGATAGATAGATAGATAGATAGATAGATAGGTATGAGTAGGTATATAGATAGATATAAACGGATACTTATATAGATGAATGGAGAGAGAAAGAGAGAGAGAGAGAGAGAGAGAGAGAGAGAGAGAGAGAGAGAGAGAGAGAGAGAGAGAATTATGTCACCTGAATCTGTGTTCTGTCTGTCTGTTTCTGTGATCAGTCTGTCTGCCTATCTGCATGTCTATTTTCCTTTATATGTCTTTCTGCTTCTATGTCTTTCTTTCTGCCAGTGTCTGTTTTTTTTAGCTTCGTTCAGTCAGCCAGTGTGTCATCACTCAAACCTTGCCCTACTTATTAACATGCAAATAGGAATAACAACAATAATCACAGCACCCAAATAAAGAGAAGAATAAATGAAATGCACAACACGATCTCATCACCATAATGTAAAGATAAACTCCTCGCTGATAAAGAAAAGCAGAATTGTACAATGGGCAATGCTTTTCTTATACATTAGATCTTCATCACTGTTTAAATTAAAATTAACATTATTATTCTTATTCTCATCATTATTATTATTACATTTATTCTTTGCATAATTTAAGTCTTTAGCTTTTTTTTTTTTCTATCCTTACAGGAACAATAGATTCATAATGAGGAAGAAAAAAAGTGGCAAGAAGAGGTTTGGTTTGAAAAGAACACTATCGATACGGTTTATCATTTATCCACTTATTCATTTATTTTCTTTTTATGATAAAGAACACCATTTTCATTGGATTATCTGATCGTAATGAAGGAAAGCATTTCATGACTCTCTCTCTCTCTCTCTCTCTCTCTCTCTCTCTCTCTGTTTCTCTTGAGTTGTAAGAAGAGAGAAAAACTGAAACAAGACCAAAATCTACAACTGAAGGGGATGAAAGAATGAAGAATGGTGTTAATTCACTCCTACATTAGCGAGGTGAACATAATACGTGAGGGAAAGAAATTATTTTGGTGATTTTATAGAAAGATTACTGACTACAGATTCTTGACTGACGTAATTCTGGTGAAGATGAAAAAAAGAGGACTCGTGGACAGCACAAAAGCTTGAAGAATATAATAAAAGTCGAAGTTCCGTAAAATATAGTTATAAAAAAGTGAATAAGAAATCACCACTATTAACAGATTTTTACCTTACAGAATTACTTTGTTGAAGATGAAAAGAAATAAATGAATAAACAAATAAAAAAAAAGATATGTATAATAATGATAAGGTCCCGTAGCTTAAAAAAAAAAGCTTCAAGAATACAATAAAAATGAAGAATAAAAAAGATAAAAAAGTAAATAGAAATATTCTTGACTGACACAACTCGGGTGAGGATAAAAGAGACAAAAATGGAAAATAAACAAACAAATAGATAAAGATAAGGCCTTCAAGAGTAACACAATAAATGGCCGAGAAACCATAAAATGAAATCAACAATAAAGACAAACAATAACATGGCACTCCAAGAAATTCATCACTATTGCATCGGGACTTTTCTTTTCACATTTATATATTCCTCTCTTGTTTCCTTCTACCAGTGACCTCCTCCACGATGCTGGAAGGGACAGAAGCGGCGAGAGAGCTACAGTAATTGATTGATACGTTTTTGGCGCCTGAAGTGTCATGTGGCGCAATGGTGAGAGAGGTTGTGGCGAGCAGCGGGAGTGATTTCATATGTACGTACGTAGCTCCCGTCGCTTTCGTTGACTACTTTTGGTTCTAGTGGAAGTCCCATATTGGTGTTTCTCATGATGATTTGATTTTAGTTCTACTACTACTGTTGCTACTCCTGCTGCTGCTGCTGCTGCTGCTGCTACAACTACTATTACTACTACTATTACTACTACTACTACTACTACTACTACTACTACTACTACTACGACTATTGCTTGCACTACCACTACTATTACGACTTCTACTACTACTGCTACTACTGCTATTACTATTACTATCATCACCACTACTGTTTTATCCCCACCATTAACACTGCTATCACTCTTTTTCCTTCATTCCTTCCTCCTTCTCCTCCTCGTATACTACTACTACTACTATTACTACTACTACTACTACTACTACTACTACTACTACTACTACTACTACTACTACTACTAGTTCTACTACCACTACTACTACTACTACTACTACTACTACTACTACTACTACTACTACTACTACTATTACTACTACCACCACTACTACTACTGCCTTCAGTTCTCCGCACTATAGGGCACACAAAACCTACTTCATCAACACGAACCTTCATGTTACACAGCAGTACAAGAGGATATTGAACTAAGATAAAAGAATATATCATTTCACTTCCTCTCTGTATCTCATCTCATAATTAAGCACCATGAAGTACTGACAGTAAAGGAGAGTAATTTCGATAAAGGGAAGTATTAAGCCTGCCAGGTTAAAGATATTGAATACAACGTTCAGGTACACTCATTCTGATCAGCAATGCATCTCCACTCTAAACAATATGTAGAAAAGCTCTTTCACTTATGATTTCTTTAAAGTCTTTATAATTTTTTGTTACCGTGTTTGTCTTCAGTCAGAATTCAACGCTCTGTGAAACTGTTCGTATTGACACAGAGAAAGACGAGGAACATTGTGTGGTCTGTTCTTTATTATGAAAGCACTCAAAGGATTAACAAGAAAATAGTAGTAGTTGATTAAGAAAAACGTTGTAGGGCAAGTTTAAAGCGTATATTTTCAAAACGTTACTCATATCCAATGTAGTTTCTTTATCCTTTTGAGTATTCAGTAAATTCATTAGGGCTACGATTCAAAACGACACAGAAATGACCAGTCAGGTTCCCATGGATCTTTCATCCTTTTATATCGCTGAATACTTCAAAACACCACAGCAATTATGAATATTTAAGAACCCTATTAACTTCTGGAATATGAAAAAAAATAGATAGAAATAAAAGATAACAATAAATAAATAAAACAAATACATACAACAATAATAATATGTCAGTTTTTTTGGCAATTCTTTTTCCGTTGATAGTGCAGAATATCTTCAACAACCCTAAAAAAAACTTCTTATGGAGCTTGCAGAAATAACTTTTTTTTTTATAAATGCATTTCTCCTTTGATGGTACAAAATATTCTAAACTATCACTACAATTACGAAAAGCTTTAGGAACCTCAACAACTTCCTCTAAAGCTTGAAAAGGACAGTCAAGTTATGGCGCTGAAGCACTTGAAAATACGATCCCTGTCCCTTTACTCGTGCGTTTCTCATATCTGGAGTTTTCAGAAGAGGTGAGTGTCAAATACAGAAGTTAATTAAAAGCGGCGATTTCTCACGTGCAACGGCGGCGAGCAAGTCATATCTGCTGGAAAAAAATTTGTAGGGCTAGTATACGCCGACGCAATCAAGGTATTCTCTCTCTCTCTCTCTCTCTCTCTCTCTCTGAAATGTATTGGGGCCACTAGAAAATAAAGCCAAGAGTGACAGTTCCGACAACTCTTCATCTTCTAATAGTCTTGATGCGAATGACAATTGATAGAATGTTAGTAAAGCAAGGCACACTTTTGTTGTTGTTGTTGTTGTTGTTGTTGTTGTTGCTGTTGCCTTTGTTCTCCTCTTGCTTCTTCTCCTCCAGCTGCTATTCTTTTACACTTCTCCTTTTTTTTGCTTCTCCATTCTTCATCCTTCTTGTTTTTCCTCTTGTTTTCTTTTTTTTTCTTTCTCTTTCTTCATTTTTGCTTTTTTTCCTCCTCCTCCTCCTCCTCCTCCTCCTCCTCCTCTTTCGTCCTCCTGTTGTCGTCCTCAGGGAGTGTTTAGGTCTGTGTGGAACAAGAGTAGCACATTTCCACGCGCGGCTCAGGTGTGTTAGACTGCAAATTCCCATTCCGCCTCCGCATTCCCTTCACGCGCAGTACACAGCGCGTCTCAACAAGCTCATTTAATACGTCAAAGTGAACCTGGCTGTGCAAGATGACGTATAGCATAGGTTAGGCTTTTACAAATATAAATGATGAAATAGATTTAACTTTAAGGCTTATTTTTCTTGTATATTTTGATTTTATATCTCGACTGCGATTTCCAAGTGTTAAAATGGTTCTAGTAATCAGTGGTTCCCAACCTTTTGGGACTCGCAACCCCTTACCTAAAAGTTTGAAACCCAGGTGATCCCCTACTTAGGGCTTACTATCAGCAGCTTACAGACACATACACATTTACATATGCACATTCACTCACAGGCACGCATACATACACCTAATGACACTGAACTAATGAAGCACACGTTTTGTTTTGCACCGAAAAAAAATAAATGTAAGAGCATAAAGAATGTAATTGATGAGATAAAATTGATATTATCCCAAGCCACTTCTGGCAAGGCTACGCGACCCCCCTGCCAAGGTTTCGCGGCTCCCCAGGGGGTCGCGACCCACAGGTTGGGAATCCCTCTTCTTGTTAATTTAATGAAGTTCTTTTTTTCTTCAATAGTAAGAGAAACACATTTCTGAATAGCCAAAGAATCGTTTCATAACATTAACGCGCATTATTTCTTGTATATTTTGACGTTCTTCTCTGGGCTGGTTTCAAATTGCTGTAATGCAAGATACGGTAATTTCCAAGTGTTTCCATTGTTCTAGTGGTAAGTCATTTTTTTCTGCGTTAATAGTAAGAAAAAAATAACATTCCTGAAAGCCAAGGCATTGTCCCCATTTGAAAGCCAAGGCATTGTCCCCATGTGACCTGTAAAGATTATCCTAATGAGACAGAAAAGTATTGGCATTGGTCACTATCTTACAAATATCTGGCTGTATAAGTCGTGAAATAAACAAACATTAATGCACATGTTCTTAAAGGTTACGACGCACCATCTCGACTAGTTGTAAAAGACACCCTGGGAAAGCTACTGGTAGTTCAAAGTGCTTCATTGACCTCATTAACTCAAAGTGCTTCATTAGCTTAATCGCGAACCACTCTACGTGTTTCTTTTTTTGTCCTCTAAACCTTATATAGAGAAAACACTGGAAAGTTATTCTATTCTACCCTTTCTTTCTGTATGTATACGTGATTGTGGAAGTCTTGTATTGTGACTGTATTGCTGTCAGTTGCTGGCCATGGCAGTGAAAATTATTCTAGTGCAAGTTTGAATAAAGATAATATTCATAGTCATCAATGAGAGAAAGACAAAAAAAATACAAATGAGAAACCAAGCATTCATCCCTTATGACTTCTGAAAATAATCCTTGTCAGAACAAAGCGTTGAATAAGAAGGAATAGATAAATAGAAAAAAAAAAAAATAATTCACCGATACTTACCTGCCTCGATGTGTATACAATAAAAATTACAAACTATTAGTACAAAGTGACCGGTGCAGCAAGGAAAATTAAAAGAAGCGGCGATGATTCAGTTGCATAAGAGGAAGCTGACATAATAGGTAAGCAGTGGGTACACATTTAGCAGTAGAGACCTGAAATGATTTGTGTGTCTGTTTTCAGCACCGCGGGGGATTGGTGCAGTGAGCTCAGAGGAACTTGTGAGAGAGAGAGAGAGAGAGAGAGAGAGAGAGAGAGAGAGAGAGAGAGAGAGAGAGAGAGAGAGAGAGAGAGAGAGAGAGAGAGAGAGAGAGAGAGAGAAGGAATATGAATGCTTCTCCCTAAGGCTAGAGAGAG
Organism: Portunus trituberculatus; assembly: GCF_017591435.1. Lineage (NCBI taxonomy): Eukaryota > Metazoa > Arthropoda > Malacostraca > Decapoda > Portunidae > Portunus > Portunus trituberculatus. Next base: position 8,455,734 of record NC_059293.1, read on the forward strand.
AGAGAGAGAGAGAGAGAGAGAGAGAGAGAGAGAGAGAGAGAGAGAGAGAGAGAGAGAGAGAGAGAGAGAGAGAGAGAGAGAGAGAGAGAGAGAGAGAGAGAGAGAGAGAGAGAGAGAGAGAGAGACACAACAAAAGTAAAATATGCCAATGACTAAGTGAAATTTACACTTTTCGTTAATATTCTTTTTCTTATATATATATATATATATATATATAGAGAGAGAGAGAGAGAGAGAGAGAGAGAGAGAGAGAGAGAGAGAGAGAGAGAGAGAGAGAGAGAGAGAGAGAGAGAGAGATATAGATAGAGAGTATATAAAACACAACAAAAGTATATGCCAATACTAAGTGAAATTATATACACTATTTTCGTTAATATATATATATATATATATATATATATATATATATATATATATATATATATATATATATATATATATATATATATATATATATATATATTGAAGTTTCATTAGATCCTGTTTGCTAGTTGATCTCTTCATTAGCATGTGTGTAGGAGGTCGATCAATGGTAAAAACACAATTACAAGAAAACGATACAGTTTTGCTACTTCCTCCCAGCCCCAAATAACCAATAAGATACTAAAAAGAAGAAAAAAGACAATTCAGTTTCAATGTTTCGCTACTACTGTGCCAATATCAGTACATGTGTTTCACTGATCATTTCATTTATTTCCTTGCCTTGTAACTGGAGTTCATGTTTGATACTTGAACCTTTTACAGTTATTTGGCACACCTTTCCTTAATTCTTAACCACGCTGAGACATTTCTTCTACGTTTAAATCCACTTCCAAACATTAAACAGACAAGAAACTGCAAAATCGTTTCTTTATATCCCCTTATAATGATTTCATACCTTACTTTTAGAGTTGCCAGTGAAAGGGTTAACAGTTAATATTCATAGAAAATAGAAAATAGAATGAAGACTGAAATAGGTTGAAGAAGTGAAGAAAGAGATAAGAAGTACATGTGGAGGAGGAAGGAAAAAGCAGCAAAGAGGTAAGAGGAAAATCAAAGGATTCTGAGTGCACTGACGGAAGATACTTTGGCGGTGTGCGTGTAAGAAAAGATGCAAAGGCACTAAGGTGAAGGAGATACGCTGTGACGGCCTGTAACAAATGGTGAATGAAAGTAGGTGGTGAGTGGTGATCACTGAATGAATGGGGTTGTTTGTAAAGTGAAATGATATCTAAAAAAATAATGTATTATAATAGGACTCTCTCTCTCTCTCTCTCTCTCTCTCTCTCTCTCTCTCTCTCTCTCTCTCTCTCTCTCTCTCTCTCGCTTATGTGACATATGCCTTGTTTCTTTTCCTTTTTTTATTTTCTTATTCATATATATTTTCTCTTTTAGCCAAAACACACACACACACACACACACACACACACACACACACACACACACACACACACACACACACACACACACACACACACACACACACTATGTCAAGGAAGGACACGCGTGAACAGAACTGTTTTTCCACCTCTTTTTTCTCCCCATATAAAAAAAAAAAAAGTGTCGGTAATTAAGTCCATGATATATTTTTCTTTATTTCATCACTTTTTGGGGGCCATTTTCTTTTATGATCAAGTGAACATATGCACCGTTAGGATTTTTTCTCTCTCTCTCTCTCTCTCTCTCTCTCTCTCTCTCTCTCTCTCTCTCTCTCTCTCTCTCTCTCTCTCTCTCTCTCTCTCTCTCTCTCTCTCTCTCTCTCTCTCTCTCTCTCTTTTGCATCGTGTTCTATTTTCATCTTTTTACTATCTTTATTATGTTATTTATTTAGTTTATTTATTCATTCATTTACTGGCTTTTGCATTTCCACCCTTTCTTCCCACACGCGCAGACTGTTTTTAATTCATTTACTTTATTCGTTAAACTTTTTTATGATAGGGCCTGGAGATAAGATTAAGCTGGTGAATGTGAGAGTGTAGCTGATAATGACGATGACGATGAACGTGATGATGGTGATGTTAATGATGTTCAAATAAATATAAAACAGCTACTGAATTTTAAGAGTAATGAATATCTGGCTTTTTGATGCAGTCTAAGGCGTGACAGTACGCAGAAAAAAAGAAAAGAAAAAGGAATGAGGGTAGGAGGAGAAAAAAAATAGGTGAGGCAACGTGAAAAAAAGAGAAATAGGGAGAGATAGAAAAAAAGAAGATGGGGTGGTAAGAAAAGAGGGATAGATAAAAAATAAACAGGATAAAATATGCAAAAGTGAGAGTTTTAAGAAGGTAGGAACAAAAAGGCAAGACTGGGATAAAAGATGGAAAAAAAGAGGAAAAGAGAGAGAGAGAAAAAAAAAGGTATGGGGAGGACAAGAGGAATTTTTGGATGAGAATGCTATAGTCACAGTACAGTGCAATAAACTGTACGTACTGCCATTATTCGTACTACATATACGCGAAAAATTAAGACAAGAAAAGAACAAAACAATAGGAAATTTAACGAAAATAGGAATAAAAATAAATGATAATGAAAATAAAAATATGAAGATAAGTATAAACTATGATAATAATAATAATAATAATAATAATAATAATAATAATAATAATAATAATAAAAATAATAATAATAATAATAACAACAACAACAACAACAACAACAACAACAACAACAACAACAACAACAACAACAATAATAATAATAATAGTAATAATAATGGTAACAATAATAACAACAACATCAACAACAATAATAATAATAATAATAATAATAATAACAATAATAATAATAATGATAATAATGATAATAATAATAATAATAACAAAAGAATCAGCTGGAAGTGACACGATGCAATACAAAAATAATCTACTCATAAATTATAGAAAACCTCTAATTATTATCAACGAAGGAAACATAAAACAAGGAATAGCAGCAGATGTGTTGGTCCTCATCAGGGAGTTTGCCACACGCTACACTAATTCAGCATTGTGATGTACTCGTTAATAAATCAGTAGCGAAGTCATGTCACGTTTTTACTTGTGACACTAAAGGAAACTGTCACTTATAATACGAAACAGAGAGAAGGTAATGAGTAACCCTTTCCACAACCCTTTCAGTACCAGAGACCATCATCAACCTTATTCAAAATCACTTGCTGTTATTCAGAAAAGAGTAAATGAAAATGAAATAGAAAAGTAGCAATTCAATGTAACAGAATGAGTTAGATTGTTTTTCGGCTCATAACGACAAACACAAACTTGTTACCTAATGCAATCTCGTGATGACATTCAGAACAAAAGTAGAATACAGTCGCAGTATTGAGAGATGAGATATTCATTTGTCCTGGTCTTGTAAGGGAGCTTGCGATGGAAATAGATAGATATGTCAACCATGTTTCATAAAGCGACTATGTGTGAGTCTGGTGACTTCTTGAATCTTCCCTTGCTTTCCTATGTTCTTATTATGTGCTGGTGATTACTCGTGTGAATAATGAATAAAGCGCAGATAAAAAAAAAAAAAAATCATCCGCTAAAAATAATCTGTATTTTAATGGGAAAACCAGGTGTGAATAAATTTTAAATGCACCTGGAGAAATAAGCCTCGAGAAAAGACAATTACATCGTCTGTTTGCTGTAGGGATCTCAGCAGGGAGGTGGTGCACGTCTACATAACTAGTATATATATACATTTTACAGCAGGTGATTATTAAACCCGTTATGAATTTTAGAAGCTCAGATACACCACACACACACACACACACACACACACACACACACACACACACACACTCTCTCTCTCTCTCTCTCTCTCTCTCTGACCTGCACGGGGACTGATAACTAAGTGGGCCTTTTTTTTCACTCTTTTTGTTGCCTTTATCCAGCTTTCGTCTCTTATATAACACACACACACACACACACACACACACACACACACACACACACACACACACACACACACACACACACACACACACTACCAATAACATTCCACGCACAGAACTGCAACCTTCCTTACATTTGTCGAACAACGTTACGGTTACAACCAATCACAGTATTCTCATGAAGACATTTAACTCAGTAATCTGATTAACTAAGGTACGGAGCTGCAAACACATAAACGACGAGTATGTTCTTACCATGACGGCGAGGACGAGCTGGGAACGCTGACTGACTCGTGGGGGCGTGTTTGGCGGTTCCGGGGACAGGATAGTGTGGCCGCGGCTGGAAGGAGGACGACGAGCAATAGAGGACATGGTACTGAGGGAGGGTGGGTGCTCTGTCAATGGTTAACTTTAATTGGAAAAAATAAATTGGGCTTAAAAAGATAAGGTTTGAAAAAAGGGAGAGAAAAGGGAGAAAAATGAGGACTTAGCGTTAACAGGAGAGAGAGAGAGAGAGAGAGAGAGAGAGAGAGAGAGAGAGAGTGGGAGGGAGGGGGTGCTAACGGGTGATGTTCAAAAAGAGGAATTTGACCAATTCGTCTTTTAGTGGGGACTTAATACCCGTGGATTGAACACTGATATTACAAGAAACTTTAACGTGGAAGCCTAGAAATGGATCACTGAATAACTGTATCTTGAATAAAATGTAATGGATATACAGAACAAATGGAAACTTAAATCTTTTGCCAGATGTTAATGTATGGCTCTCATGTCTGGGGGGGATCCACACACACAGCTTTACTAAACAAGGTGGAATCTAAAGCTTTTCGTCTTATCAACTCTTCTCCTCTAACTGACTGTCTTGATTCTTTAAGTCACCGCCGCAATGTTGCATCTTTATCTGTCTTCTACCGCTGTTTTCATGCTGTCTGCTCTTCTGAACTTGCTAACTGCATGCCTTCCCCTCCTGCGGCCTCGCTGCACAAGACTCTCTACTTCTTCTCATCCCTATTCTGTCCATCTTCCTAATGCAAGAGTTAACCAGTATCTTCACTCCTTCATTCCCTACACTGGTAAACTCTGGAACTCTCTACCTGTGTCTGTATTTCCACCTGCCTATGACTTAAACTCTTTCAAAGAGGAGTGTCAAGACACCTCTTACGTTAACTGGACCCTCCTTTTAGATTTTTTGTTTTTTCTTTCTACTTTCCTCTTAACAGGGCCTGGCAACCAGCGGGATTTTTTTCCAACACTTTGTTTGCCCTTGGCCAGTGCCCTTGTAATGTAAAAAAAAAAAAAAAAAAAAAAAATAGTTTGACGCTTGATGTTGGTCGAATATACAACAACATTAAAATGTTTTTCCTACTTGATTTTTGCTATCTGTGGTGATTTTCGAGTTTACAATATCATTTCT
>NC_059293.1:8466003-8491003 GCF_017591435.1 Portunus trituberculatus
AAGGTGAATATTATTCATAGCTAAGGCACATGAGATGACCACACACAATACGCTGAGCCTCATGCTTACCTGAGATTCTTCGTGGCATGTTTAGAGTTGACACACACTGATCATAACACACTGGACACTTACTCCCACCCTCACCTCCGTCTTTTGTCCGCACTGCCAAGATCTGTAAAACCCATTACCATATAGCAAAGGATATGGGAAAACGACCTTCTTTCTTGCCAGATATATCTAAACATTTGTCTTTGCTTTTAATTGTGTATAAACTGCTTAGTAAAAATTGATGAGGGGCTAAGAAGAGGGGAATACAAGATACTTAAATAAATAGAGTCACACATCTCTAATTCTTCTTGAGGGTATGTGAGGCAAAGTGTAACAGAAAGCTCTTGTCTCAGCTCCTCAGGCACCCACCGCACCTCATGTCACCTCTTCACTGAGGTTCCCAGTACTCACCTGTTCTTTAGTGTAACCATCCGTTACTGTTCACTCACGACCATCGGACATCATTAAGGAAACATTCTTCAGTGCGAAGTAACAAAGAAAATGTAAATATGGCTCAAATTGGCAGCCGTCACGAGGAACTAGCACTAACCTTCATCAAATGTCTCCTTACCAAAGTTCTGATAATATTTGCAAAATAGAAAATCATAAATTCATGCAATTATGACAGGAAATGACAAGAAAGTTCAGATTAATGCAAAAAATAGTCATTATAAATTCAGCAGCATTTTAAGGTGAAATATATGAACACTTCAAATAATATCAGAGTTTGGATCATAGGCCTCACCGCGACAAGCTTCGAAAATGTTATGAAGCGTTTCAAGAGTTAGTTGCTTCGTGGATTTACAGTTTTCTGATAATGGATCATCGTGTTGTTGTCTTCCCGAGATAAGATGAAGGATAGACATGAGAGCAAGTAGGAGGAGGTGTACAGGTAAGTGGAGAAAAAAAAAAAACCAGAAGAAAGGAAAAAAAGAGAGATGAAGATGATTCACCTATCCGTTGTATAAAATGAGGGTGCTGACTTGCGATGATGTGGCCGATACAATGAAGTGAGGAAGAAGCGTTGGCCGTTTGGATATTGGTAAAAGAACAATTCTGTTATAGTAAAACTAAATTGTACTGACCCGTAAGGTGTTGTTTACCATTCTGCCAGATTTCCAACCAAAACATTAAGCCTATACTACTCATGGTTCTTTAATCACAGAATTATCAACAAACGGCGTTCTAAGAATATTCTGATTATTTCAGGTGATACAAATAAGTGTTATATACCAAGTCAAACGAAGGTATTTCATGGACATGTATGACGATGTGGCATGTCAGGACGGATGACGTTGCCAGTCGATCAGAGGCGGGATTTCCCCTCGGGGAAAGGGGAGGAGTCAGGTCACCACGCAGGTGCAAATCGACTCACTTCTCATTTGGTCGCCACTATGGAAGGATACACTGACACTTCCTCGCCTGTGTGTTGTACAGCCAAACCAAGAAGTTTGTCTACAGAATTAATAAATAAAGCTTGCAAAGATCACTTTTACCAATAAATCAAGCGAGGAAGAGGACAGCAGATGCAGCTGGTATATCTAAAGGCACAGTGAAGAGGATTTGTCGCAGTGCAAACAAAATATACACCACAGCATCACAACCTTATCAGCGTTTCTTTTCCCTACTCATTATATTACACTGGGTATCTCGAGAGGACATAATAGTAAATATTTGGTAAATTATTAGCCTCATTTTCACTTTTATAACCAGCACCTTAACTATATTTAATTTACCTATGTCATCTTCATGTCTTGTCCATCACTTATATTTTTTTTAGCGAAGTCATGCATTAAAATAAATAAAGAACAATTATTCCGTTTTCTTTGAAGTAGTAATGAGAGATATTGCCATATCTCATTACTTCGCACGGATTATACGCCTAGCCCTACGGGTCAGTACGATTTAGTTCCTGCGTCCTATAATATTCAAGGCTCACAAGCCTCTTGTCATGATGTGTTCCCGCATCCTGTAAATGTCACAATTAAGACATTATTTAAGTTTTCTAACATTATTCAATTTCGTTCATGACAAGAGGCTTGTGAGCCTTGAATTTATTAAAGGACGCAGGAACACATGACAGGAGGCTTATGAGCCTTGACATTAATTTACAAGCGCGGGAACTCATCGCTACGAGACTCTGGCCAGCTGTGGTAATTTGCCAAGTACGAATAAAACGGTTTAATAAAATAACGGTGTGTTATGTTTAATGTAGGCTACATTCTTTTAATTTGTAAACCAACAAAAATAATAATCTTATCTTTGAATAGTTTTTGTAGGTATTTGGGTGTTTGCATTGTACACATTATCTTGATATTACAGGTTACAGCGATACACGGCGGCATCCTAATGCTACTGCTGCTACTGCTGGTCCTCCTCCTCCATTCTGCTCAAGCGGTTCCCGCAACACACGTCACCGCTCTAATTTCACCTTCAATTTTTAACTAAAAGCAAAAAACAGCATATGTTAATAGAGCATTTTTTAATCAGATCCACTTGAACTATCATATCCCTGCGTATATACCTTAACTCGCGGGACACCCTGTACACATATATATATATATATATATATATATATATATATATATATATATATATATATATATATATATATATATATATATATATATATATATATATATATATATATATATATATATATAATATATATATATATATATATATATATATATATATATATATATATATATATATATATATATATATATATATATATATATATATATATATATATATATATATATATATATATATATATATATATATATATATATATATATATATATATATATATATATATATATATATATATATTTTTTTTTTTTTTTTTACATTACAAGGGCACTGGCCAAGGGAAAACAAAGTGTTGGAAAAAAAAAAATCCCGCTGGTTGCCAGGCCCTGTTAAGAGGAAAGTAGGAGAAAGAGAAAAAACAAAAAAATCTAAAAGGAGGGTCCAGTTAACGTAAGAGGTGTCTTGACACTCCTCTTTTGAAAGAGTTTAAGTCATAGGCAGGTGGAAATACAGACACAGGTAGAGAGTTCCAGAGTTTACCAGTGTAGGGAATGAAGGAGTGAAGATACTGGTTAACTCTTGCATTAGGAAGATGGACAGAATAGGGATGAGAAGAAGTAGAGAGTCTTGTGCAGCGAGGCCGCAGGAGGGGGGAAGGCATGCAGTTAGCAAGTTCAGAAGAGCAGACAGCATGAAAACAGCGGTAGAAGACAGATAAAGATGCAACATTGCGGCGGTGTTGTTTAGTAAAGCTGTGTGTGGATCCCCCAGACATGAGAGCCATACTCCATACACGGGCGGATAAGGCCCTTGTACAGAGCAAGCAGCTGGGAGGGAGAGAAAAATGGACGAAGACGCCATAGGACACCTAACTTCTTGGAAGCTGATTTAGCAAGAGTAGAGATGTGAAATTTCCAGTTTAGATTTTTAGTGAAGGATAGACCGAGTGTGTTTAATGTAGAGGAGAGGGGAAGTTGAGTGTTATTGAAGAAGAGAGGATAGTTGTCTGGAAGGTTATGTCGAGTAGATAGTTGTAGAAATTGAGTTTTGAGGCATTGAACAAAACCAGGTTATATATATATATATATATATATATATATATATATATATATATATATATATATATATATATATATATATATATATATATATATATATATATATATATATATATATATATATATATATATATATATATATATATATATATATATATATATATATATATATATATATATATATATATATATATATATATATATATATATATATATATATATATATATATATATATATATATATATATATATATATATATATATATATATATATATATATATATATATATATATATATATATATATATATATATATATATATATATATATATATATATATATATATATATATATATATATATATATATATATATATATATATATATATATATCTGGTTTATAATCCTGGTACCGCTGGCACCATCAATGTCCTGGTATCGCTGGCACCATCAATATGTTCTGGTGTGGTTGAAGAGAAACACTGGTAGGCCTTTCCTGTCACTTATTGCCCCGAGATACAAAGCGTATTGAAGCTTGGATAGACTTGGTAGCGAGTAGCCGTGGAGGCTTGAGAAGTAGCCGGTGGCCAGAGTGAGACTTGTAGTCGGTAGCGGTTAGATGAAGCTTGTAGTAAGCGTGATGATGTAGACACTGGAGTGAGACTGTAGACAGTAGACTGTAGAACTAGACTGGTTGTGCAGGACAGTATAACCAGTCAAAGAGAGAAGGCAAGCGGATTGCCAGGCGGAGCGTGAGTCTGTTCCCGAAGCTGTGTTGGGAGCGACTGAATGCGGCGTCCCGTGGGGTGGAACAATACCCACGGTCGTAGTACATCATACGGTAGAACATTACATTACTCCGCGTTAACAAAGTAGTGTCTATCATATTGCTCGACCACGCTAACGAAGGTGTCCTCACCGAGCACTCTAGTCAATACATAAGCACTTCAAAAAGAACAATAATAATAATAAGACATGTCATACAATGCACTGAGCAAAATAAATATCACATAAGTGTGAAAACAATTAAGAAAATATAGTTAGTTTGCAATTGAATAGTAATAATATGATATAGTAAGTATAACATGGCTAAATAGATTAATTTGATGCAATTTCAAAAGTAAGATGCATTATTGATCAAAAATTTACACATTTATGGTAATGACTAAGAAATATAATATATAAAATTTGTATAAAGACATAGAAATGGTACATGATCATGTATAATAAAATCACTGAAACATAAGGAACAATGTTACATACATGTGTAAAAATGTGTTACATATGGTGAATAAAGTGTATATGTCATAAGTATTGTTTCTTACATATAATACATCTAATAATTGTGCAATATATATATATATATATATATATATATATATATATATATATATATATATATATATATATATATATATATATATCTATAATGTAATTGAGCATAAGTGAAAAGCATGAAAAGATGATAATGTAAACAAAAAAACAAGCAAACAAACACTCAACTATAAATATCATAAATCACCTACATACCACAAGTTGAGTAGCTAATTCAACTTGGATAGAGCAGATAACAATGCATAACAGTAGAGGTGGTGCTAAAACAAAATGTAATGAATGTTGCATTAATATTGAAGTTACATACATAGGTAGAATAAATATAATTGACACTAGCAAAAAAAAAAAAAAAAAAAAATATGTAAGGGTGAATGCGAAAATGTTAGTGTAAATTTTAGTAATAAAAAAGTAAAATGGGATGTAAAAAAATGTGACTGCAAATGGAACCCCCATTAAACACACGATATACCCTAGGGGCCACGCCTGTGTGTTAAGGCCTGAGAAGCATGAATATGTCTTCTGATAAATCAAGCAAATTTACAGTCAAAAGAAAATATTATCTACATTACATTAATCCCTCCCCATGTGTCATCTGGGGACAGCAAATAAAAATATAATATAACACAATGTAATATATACAGCATAGTATAATATAACATGATATAATATAAGAGATACACCTCACACAACTGTAAAAATTGAGCAAGAGAATGTGTCAATATCTTCCCCCACTGAATTTCTGAATGGAAGAGTCATGTTGTAGAAGTTTAATAGCTGGCTATGCTACAGATGTAAAAGGTAGTGTGACATGTGTAGTAGATGTAGTCACAGGAGTGATATTATTAGTAGCAGTAGTAGTAGTAGAAGTGTAGTAGTAGTAGTAGTTGTTGTAGTAGCAACAGGGTCAAACATTGTGACAATTTGTTGATAATAAGATTTACCACTACGTAAAACATACATAAAATATATATATATATAGTTATCACTCCAAAGAAATTGTGTTGGACCACGTACAGGTGTGCTGTGTGTGTATTTGTACGTAAACAGACGATAACTTGAGTCACAGACAGGTTAGATAAGAACTTCTCAACATACAGGTCTGCTAAGCACTCACTCTGTGAAAATGAATAATATTACTACAAGAGTACTTCACAAGAACATAAGTGTATCAGGAGAAAATAAAATATGAAATTATACTAAGTACACTTTTCAAAATATTTAGATATAATAATGATAATTTACACAATAAAACGAATAAAGTTAATATAATTGTAAATAAGAATGCAATGAAATAATTATAAAAAGTTGACAAGTAAATTATTATATAAGTGCACAATAAAAGAAAACATGAATATAGGAGTTACCCTTAAAATTTGAATCAAAGAAAACTGCGTGTCTGAAGAAAATCACATAAATAAATAAATAAATGATATATGCACACGTAAATAATCACAGTATATACCACTAACACATCAAAACGTGTACAATAGTGTAATAGCACAGACAAAAAAAAAATATGTATAAAATGTGTACTCACTGAAAAAAATGTGTGTGTACTTGCACAGAAACAAATATTTGGTACCTCAACCACAATAATAAATATGGCGTCTGTCCAGAGCCAATCAGGAAGCTCTTATGTCATAGGCGACCAATCAGACACTGGCATCACTGGGGACCAAACATGGCGCGCTTTTTTACGCGGGAACGCCACTCACTGGTACATAAAAATATTCATAGAAAATTAATCACTGTGGTTATAAAGTTTTACTCACGACAGGTGATACTTATAAAGTAGCAGAGATGTATGGATGTTCCTCAGCTCCACGAAAATCCTTGGCAGGGCGGTAGGCTGGGGGAAGCAGGAAGGACGCCGTCACTAGGCTGCATGTGGCGGTGATCTCAGGCTGTGGACATCACACACCGCTGGCACCATCAATGTCCTGGTATCGCTGGCACCATCAATATGTTCTGGTGTGGTTGAAGAGAAACACTGGGGCCTTTCCCTGTGTTTATTGTAAGATACAAAGCGTATTGAAGCTTGGTAGACTTGGTAGCGAGTAGCCGTGGAGGCTTGAGAAGTAGCCGCCGGCCAGAGCGAGACTTGTAGTCGGTAGCGGCTAGATGAAGCTTGTAGTAAGCGTGATGATGTAGAATTACAGTCTAGACACTGGAGTGTGACTGTAGACAGTAGACTGTAGACTGTAGAACTAGACTGGCTGTGCAGGACAGTATAACCAGTCAAAAAGAGAAGGCAAGTGGATTGCCAAGCAGAACATGAGTCTGTTCCCGAAGCTGTGTTGGGAGCGACTGAATGCGGCGTCCCGTGGGGTGGAACAATACCCACGGTCGTAGTACATCATACGGTAGAACATTACATTACTCCGCATTAACAAAAGAGACGTGTTGCTGGGCTTCTCTAGGTGCTCACTAGTCATCGGTCTGGGAGTTGTGCCCTCCTTTGAGTAGCTGGCTTGCTACTGGTTAGACCGTGGCTGTAGAACAGCGGGTTGTTGTTCTAGGGGAAGCGTAGTTAGTTTGGCTGCACTTCTCGTGTGTTCGTCCACTCGGGTGTGGCGGCGCGGAAGGACGCGTTAGTGTCTCGTCTTGATTGTTGTGGTGGCCGTGGTCACCAGTGGGGTTTGGTGGGCGGCTGTGTGCCCCCATCATCTTTTGTGTAGTATCAGTAGTATACTGTTTATGGTACCAGCCAGTCTTCAGCTGAGTTTAACACGTGCGCTCTGGGCACAGGAAGAGACACGTGTGCTGGACTGTGTGTTAAGAGGTACTCAGTAGTCATTGGTCTGGGAGTTGTGCCCTCCTGTTTAAGTAGCTGGCTTGCTACTGGGTAGACCGTGGCTGTAGAACAGCGGCGTGTTGTTCTAGGAGAAGCGTAGTTGGTTTGGCTACACTTCTCGGGTGTTGCGTTTGTCCACTCGTGGTGGCGGTGCGGAGGAGACACGTTTCTGTCTCGTCTTGTTGTTGTTGGTGGTGGCTGTAGTCACCAGTGTGTTTGGTGGGCGGCTGTGTGCCCCCATCATATTTGGTATAGCTTCAGTGGTATACAGTATTGTAGTGGTTGTAGCCACGCACGCTAGTGAAAGCTGAGAAGCTTCGTGCTGTCGGCCAGTTGTGCGTAGTTCTCGTCCGTCAGACTTGTCTGTGACGAGTATCTGGACTCCTTGTATGGCTGTTGTCACCCGTAGGTGGTGTCTGGGCTTGTGTGTACACCACCGGATGTGCTGTACACATCATATGTTGTAGTAGTCGTAGGCTAGGGAGTCAGTCTGACAGGTGTTAGGAAGCACTTGTCGTAGTAGGATAGTATAGTAATATACTGCGCGTGTTGTCCCAGTCTGTGATTTATCACAGTCTGTGGGCAAGGCGTGTGGAGAGGCATTAATACTTCATAGAGAAGTGGGTGGAATTGTCCTTGTGGGCGGTTTCTCTAGGGGGTATTAAGGCCTCGCCCTGTTACACATAACATCTACCATTTATAAATTCTACTTGGTTGGGTACAGGAGAAGGAGTTGCTAAGGAGATTCCCTTACAGTGGGGGAAGTTATACACTGTTGGCGACCTTTAAAGAACCTGAGTGTTACGGCTGCTGTGATTTATAGTAGTGGGGGCCCGGTGGAGTGTTACATTCCCCACTGTACTGTACCGTAACAAACTGGCGATCGTGCCAGACCAACACGCTCCTCAGTGAGCAGCAGCAGATAGTCACAGCGAGAGTGGCGTACGTAACAGAAAGTTGGCGACCTCGCCAGGATACCACTCTCCCTAGTGAGCTGTAGCAGTTAACCGTAGCCGTGACCGTAATATATATATATATATATATATATATATATATATATATATATATATATATATATATATATATATATATATATATATATATATATATATATATATATATATATATATATATATATATATATATATATATATATATATATATATATATATATATATATATAAATTCTCACCATCTATTACAAGAGTATGAAAACCAGCCACCTCCTACTTCGAAACAGCCCACCAGAAGAAGAAGGAAAAACGCAGCAACATCATGTTGTATACAGGTTCACTTGCACCCAAGGGAACAGTGCAGCCCTTCAATCAACCTATATCGGCATGGTGACGATGCGATTGAGCAGAAGACTCAGCTACCACCTCACATTTGGCGCGCCGAAGAACCACTTAAAACAAGTACACAAGACCTCACTAACAAGACAATACATAGAAGAAAACACAGAAGTAATCACGAGCTGCAAAGACAATAGACGCCTCCCCATCATAGAAGCCCTTTACATTAAAGATTTGTAGCCAAACCTCAACATACAAAACTTAGACATGCAAGTGCTGCAAAGTATGAAGCGATGGGAGAACACATTTGCGCACAGCCAATCAGAGGCCAAGCTGACCGTGCTCAGCCGCCAGCCAACCATAACAATATAGCACGCGTTATAGTGCTGCCATAGTCACCTCAACCTCTGAGGTGACTACTACCTCCATAGCCGCTGAAGAAGGGTCTAGGACCCGAAATCGCGATCTGACGAAGATGATATCCTACGGGAAAATCACCAACATACTCACTAAAGAGAATAAGACAGTCCTTAGACAGAAAGAGAGTTTATTAAAGAAAATAGCTAACGCTGAGTTAAGTATAACTTTTAATGAAACATGTTTAAAAGAGCATCTCCTGCCCATTTATACACTCATACATATATATATATATATATATATATATATATATATATATATATATATATATATATATATATATATATATATATATATATATATATATATATATATATATATATATATATATATATATATATATATATATATATATATATATATATATATATATATATATATATATATATATATATATATATATATATATATATATATATATATATATATATCTATCTATATATATATATATATATATATATATATATATATATATATATATATATTCAAAGTCGATTACTAGCATAGTCCGTTAACGCCAACTGTGACTATATGGGCATGTGGCACGCTAACCGGAAGCCAATCCTGCATATCCGGTTGTCTCCAAAAGGGATAGCATAGCATGGAGGAGGTCAAGGGTACGTCCACAGAACTCATCGCTGCGGCAAGACAATGCATCTTGCTGGGAGTTACTTGGCATGAGAAGGAAGCCTGCATGGAGACTCGCGAGGCTCGACCGTCTGGAGTGGCGCCATAGGATAGGCGAGGTGACGCGACCCCCGGCGTATGCCCTACATGATTAATTGATTGTTAGACATATTTATGGCATATATAATACATATGAATAAATGATGCATATGTATACAGAAAGATGGGAATAGTAAGATAATTATGGCAGCGCTCGCATCGCTGCCACACGCAGGCAACGTAAACTCTGGCAGTCCTCTCCTGATGTTGTCTTAAAGACTTTGACAATCTGGAATTGAAGCTGTTTTTTATTTTTTTCATTTGAAATTCGGCGATTGCTTTTCCTTTTATTTTATGTCTTCTTGGAGATAGAGGGATGCATAAAGCCGCTCAGAGGGCCGCATGAGGCCCACGGGCCACGAGTTGAAGACCTCTGGTTTAGAACATCATTGATGAATAATAGGAAGAGAGTGGGTGACAGGACAGAACCCTGAGGAACGCCACTTTAATTAGATTTAGGAGAAAAACAGTGGCATTCTACCAAAGAGTAATAGAACGGTCAGAGAGGAAACTTGAGATAAAATTGCTGAGAGAAGGATAGAAACTGCTGTAGGGTAGTTTGGAGATCAAAATTTGGTGGCAGACTCTATCTAAAGCTTTTCATATATTTAAAGGAACAGAAAAAGTTTAGGAAAGTCTCCAATGGAAAATGACCAAAATTCAGTAAGGAAAACCAGATCATCAGTAAAACGACCTTGACAGATGTTTAAGAATCTTCCTATTGAAGATAGATAGAAAAAAAAAAAAACTTGAATAATAAAAAGAGATTGAAACTATAGGGCGGCAGTTTGAGGAGAGTGGTCACCCTTTTTAGGAACAAACTGAATGTAGGAAAAACTTCCGGAAAGAAGGAAAGGTAGAAGTCGATAGACAGAGTTGAAAATGTTTGGCCAGGCAAGGTACAATCATGAAAGGCACAGTTTTGAGAACTATAAGGGGGATCTTATCAGGTCCATAAGCCTTTAAAAGGTTGAGGCAATATAGGGCATGAAAAACATGTGCCATTAGAATGAAACAGATGAAGATGAAGAAATAAAGTTATTGAACATGTTTTTGGACAGATACCGAAATTCTTCAGGTGAGTTGAAATTTGGAAGATTTTGACATTTTCTATTAATGAAGAAGTGTTTGGCAAACTGAAGAAAAGATTTGGCATGATTATGGGAAGAAATATAAAGAGCATGAGGTTCAGCTGATGGGTGGCTCACGTACTTTTTGTAGGCAACCTCACTACCATGTGTAGTCTAAGAAAAGTTGTGTTAAACCAAGGCTTGGTAGGTTTAGGTTGAAAGAAAGATTAGGCAATGTACACCTCGTTGCCAAGCATTCTCACCTCTGTTGTGTGCTCAGCACACAGAGATGGGTTGCTGAAATGGAAACATTAATCATTGTAAGGAAAATCAGCATGATGCTCCTCAGGTCTCCCAAAATATGCAGTGACGAAATACCAGGGTCACCTCAGCTTTGGGGGATCTTGAGGAGAGACTGGAGAAAAGGGACAAGATACAGATATGAGACTGTGATCGGAAGAGTCCAACGGAGAAGATTGCTTTTTGCTATCTATGGTCTTTAGTGGTTACTATACGTTATAATGATTTTGTGTCTGCTTAGTAGCATCATTAAAAGATGATTTGGAACTAATATGACTTGTTTGTTTCTCTGGACTGGGATTTGATTGTTAAAATGATTCAAGCAGAACATAATGAACTGTGTTTTCTGCAGACGAACCGTTACTGCAACATCCTTACCGAGCTTGGTCAACCCAACAGCATCATTAATATCCTAAAGATTGATGTAGAGGGAAGTGAACTCTTCTTTAAAGATGTTCTGGAGCGCACACCTAATCTCCTTAAAAATGTAAAACTCATAGCAATGGAGGTGCATATTGGGGGAAAAAGTACAGGTAATGTTCTCATAATACTACGTTGTAATTACAGGTAGTATAATACTATTTTCTTTATAACCGTACAAAAAGCCCTGTTATTCTACATATTTAGGAAATTGTAGGATGAGATTAAGAGATTTATTGTTTCATCAATATTTATGTATCATATTGCTTTTCTACAGTTCATTGCACTTATATAGCACTTAAAACTGTCTTTCAGAAATTGGAAAAAGTCACAAAATATTCTGGAAATACTTTCAATTGATGGACTGTTTCGGCTTCAAGATAATGTATAGTGCTATCAATCCTTTCACTGGGGGAAAGGTGGTGAATGGGAGACGTCGCTCTTCCTGTTATGAAATAGTGTGGGTTCAAGACCGTACCTGGTAACGTCAACACCTATAGCTTTCATATACTCATAATACTAGATACAAAAAAGGGAAGGGTGTTAAAGGGAGACGTCTCTCCTGCCGCTATGATGTAGTGAGGGTTCACGATCCTACCTGGGAAATTCAACACCTCCAGCTTTCATTTACTCATAAACCTAGAAACAACAAAGTAATAAAAAATGTTATAGAAAATTCTGTCAGTTACTCCAAATCTAAGCCAATGACAATTAATGACTCTTATGTTTAATGAACATTATTTTTTTTTAATTAAAATACTTAAACTTAAGATTCTGTTACTACATTAAATACTTATACTGTTTATGTATGATTTATTTCCTTACAAAACGCAGCCCATCCCATAGTTGCTAATCAATTTCAGGACAGTTTTCTTAATGTAATAGTAGTATCAGCCATAGACTCCGTATTCTTGACGGGTGTCAACCCTGTATAAATGTCAGGCGGGCAAAGTCTCAAACAAAGAAAAAGGATCTTGACTTATTTTTTTTTTACCTATTCTCATGAAATTTTGTAAGTATAACACCACTAGCAATGTGCATGTACCCATGAACTTATAAAGTCTATGGTATGAGTCATAGTTATATTCTAGAGCCTTTTCATACCAAGGAATGTAAACACAATCAAGTTGCCCGTATGTTGTTGCTATGCTTGAGAGAAGACTACAGAATACAAATGTTGTATTCTATAGTCTTTAAGTGTTTCCTTCACCAGAATAATGAGGAGCTCCGCGTCCCTGGCGGAACTACGTGAGCGTTTTCAGGTGAGTAACGTGTTGTAGACCGGACACAGAATGATTAAGAGGGAAAGTAAGACGAGAAAAGCTTTTTTTCTATATTCGTATTTTTTTCCTGCGTGTGATTATATGATAAACGAACCTTTTTTCTTTTATTTATACACACACACACACACACACACACACACACACACACACACACACACACACACACACACACGGCCCGGTAGCTCAGTGGTTAGAGCGCTGGCTTCACAAGCCAGATGACCGGGGTTCGATTCCCCGGCCGGGTGGAGATATTTGGGTGTGTCTCCTTTCACGTGTAGCCCCTGTTCACCTAGCAGTGAGTAGGTACGGGATGTAAATCGAGGAGTTGTTACCTTGTTGTCCCGGTGTGTGGTGTGTGCCTGGTCTCAGGCCTATCCGAAGATCGGAAATAATGAGCTCTGAGCTCGTTCCGTAGGGTAACGTCTGGCTGTCTCGTCAGATACTGCAGCAGATCAAACAGTGAATTACACATACACACACACACACACACACATGCGCGCACACACACACACACACACACACATTATATATATATATATATATATATATATATATATATATATATATATATATATATATATATATATATATATATATATATATATATATATATATATATATATATATATATATATATATATATATATATATATATATATATATATATATATATATAAGAATAAATTTCCAATTTCTGTCGAGATGAATCGATTCAGAACAATGGGGGACGCCTCAGATGTTCTTTTCGACAAGTACCCAGATGTGGAAGAGTTTTTGAGCGCATACAAACACAGTGATTATAATCATGAAGAAGTGGTCCCCACAAAAAAAAAAAAAGTAAATGCAATTATAAAAAAAGAATAGGAAGACAAATAAAAATATTCAGTCGCAAAGAAAAACATATTGAGCTACAAGTAAATAATGACAATAATAACAACAACAACAACAACAACAACAATAATAATAATAATGATAATAATAATAATAATAATAACATTAACAATAAGGATAATAATAATAATAATCACAATAATAATAATAACAATAATGATAATAATAATAATAATAATAATAATAATAATAATAATAATAATAATAATAATAATAATAATAATAAAAAGAAGAAAAGAAGAAGAACGATGTTGATAGTAATAATCATAATGAAATAGAATATAAAAGAAAATATTAAAGCCACAAAGAAAAGGGAAAATGTTGATAAAAGGAACAAGAAAGAAAAATATCGAAGCCACAAATATACAAAACAAAATTGCAAGCATAAATAAAAAGAAAATTTTTGTATGTCACAGGATGTTGATTAGATGTATAAATGTTGAGTTACCCTGCGATATGTGTTTGCTAAATGATATCTTTATTAAAATGAAAAAGATGTTGAGGAATGTTATGAGAAAATGTATATATAGAGTTGATGAGTATACAAGACGTAAGATTTTGAGGTCTCATGGGGTGAAGGTCAAATAGGTCAGATGAGAATGTGGATATCAGAAACATATCAGTAAGCTGAGACGAAGGAAAACTGAAGAGGTTAGAAAGTGTATATCTGTTAGCTTCGGTCGTTTTGGAAATTAAGATATTTGAAGCCGCAATTACTTGTTGTTGTAGAGCTGAGATGTAGGCAGTAGAAACACGATACACGAATACATGACACACTTATTGTGAAAATGTGGTAGAAGTATAACGGTTCACGAAAAATATTTGGATGTATCCTTGAAGATTTTGTTATGATATTATATATCTAGGACTTCCTTGCTTCCGGCAGCTAGACATTCCAAACTAACAGCCTCTACATACATCCTAGGATGAGATAAAGACCAGCAGCCAAGTTAACAGTCATGTGAGGACGCAAAATAGACATATCCGTCAAACCAAAGAAGGGTCAAAATCGGCGCATCACCTATCTCAAGACCAGTAAGTGAAGCCAGTCAGAGAAAATGTTTTAGATAAAGGGAAAATGGTTCTGTGTAGGTTGTGTAGTGTGGTGTTGTTATTGGAAGATTAATTGTAGGAAGTATGTAGGATGCATCTTATCATTGAGTTTAAACTGTGTGATTTTGAGTTTCATAACGTGAAAATTGTGATGTAATCTTTAATTATCATTTAGCTTAATTGTGTGATGTGATTTGAGTTCAAGATATAAAGTAACAGAACAGAGGTATTTGAGGGTGAATTTGAGTGAAGAGAGAGTTATAAAATTTTCGTGGTTTTCGTTGTTGTTGGAGGATCGCAAGGTGTAAATATCTGTTAGTAATATAATAAGTAAAGTTTATAAAAATCTCAGTCTTGAAGATTGGGGACGCAACAAGATCGTGCAACTTGCAGGCATGACAACTTGTGGCAGCGGTGGGATATTTTTTGCAACTGATAGTGTTGCAAAGATAAATATTGCATAACTTGATAAGAAAGATGTTTCCGGATTAGTTTTGCAAAAGTTAAATCATGAAAATTATTGTGTGGAATATGTTATATGAGTGTACTGAATTGTTGCAATGAATGTTGAAATTAGGTATTTTCGAGTCATCTGTAAATTTTGATGGTATTCTGAAATAGTGGTGAGAAATCTTGCTCACAACAGAATATTTTTCAAAGTTATTTAGTTAAGTTACTCGTTCTGCGTCTGTGTTGCTCCCAAGTTGTTGTAATAAGGGGCTAGTACTGCTATAAAATTCAGTTACCTTACTTTACTGCTTAACCATCCTGCTCTTAATAAAAAGCGCCTGAAATGTATTTGATGATTATATTGCTATTGTGATAAAGGAACTATGGGTTCTTTTTTTTGTTTCACCAGTGACATACAAGCAAAGGGAAGTAGAAACACACAAGGAAACACACATATCAAACACAGGTGTAGCAACTCATAGCACTGTCATCATAACTGGTAATAGAATGAGAATGTTGTCGGCTTGTAAACGGTAGTGATACATTAGGTTGAGTCATAGTAAGGAACATAGGAGTCAGAGAATTATGTAGAGGAAGACTGCAAGGGAAGGATTGCTTTGCGCAATTCATCTTGTTGAAAAAAAAACAATTTTTAGATTCGTGAAGGAGAGGTTTTCATGATGCAGAAATGTTGGTAAACATGATGAACATATTTATAGAGAGAAAAAGGAACAATGTATATGAGGTATTTGTGATATAAAGCAAGCAAATGGAAAAAAATGTTGAAACTTCGGGAGGGTGAAACAAGCGTGAGTCATCTTGAGTAAAGATCAGAAGATGGCATAAAAGTAGAAACAGCGGTCATACAACAGCTGAGGTAACTATTTTAATGCAGAAAGAAATTTAGGGTATTTGAAATTTAATGTACATAGGCAATAGTGGCAATTTTGGTGAGTAAATTGAAGGAAGAAATATGGGAATTATATGGGTTAATAAGCGTTGTGGAGAAACCTGGGATAGACGGGGAAGCGTAGGTGTGATGTTATGTCTTGATAAGCCATAAATAAACTCAGTTGTTAAGATGACCAGAGGTACAAGCAAATGATTAGAGGTGGAAGGAGAAGAAAATTTTCAATCATGCACCAAGAAAACTATGAGCCATGTATTACGAAAAGTAAGAAAGAAAATTAGGATATGGGTGTCACTGTAAAGTACAAGGAAGGTTAGAGTCAGGTAACACTGTTGGAGCAGTGCCACACCATCATGTGACTGAAGGAATATTGGCTGGACCCTGACTCACGAAATTATTTCTGTGACTAATATGAGTTGATGGGGAGGTAGTTTAAGTAACCACTACAGTCTCTATTGTGTTTAATAGATAATATAGAAAGTCGTAGAGTAATGGTGAAGAATTTAAGCAAATGGAACAAAAAATGCATGTAGAAAGATAGCAAAATGTTAATGAAATCATTATCATATTTCACGAAAGATACAAAACATGATGGTTGTATTGAGAGTGATAACATGTCGATCTTTCTTTTTGCAAAGAACACTGATAAGTGAGAAAGAATGCTTATTGGTTACGTAAAGAGAGTAGTAGGTTTTCACGAGATGAGGTGAAAGATGTCTTTAAAATCGCCGTAAGCACTGGGATTTAACAGCGAGAAGTGTCTATATTAGTTCTAGAGTAGTTGAGAGCGAGGCATTAGAAGAACGTACAGCTTAATTGGCCCACACTCCACGATATTTACAGTAAATTCGGCGATAATTACTGAGAAGAATGATCAGGATTTTGGAAGAGTATTTTGATAAGAACATTTGCGGTCAAAACTCTAGATAACGTTAGAGATTCTTGTAGTGATCACAGGTTAAATTTAACATACATGAAACAGATCAAAATTATATTAATGGCTGAAGCTGACAGCAAAATGAAGTATATTCAAGTGGGAGAAAATGTGTTATAATGAGATCATCTTTGTAGATAAGCATGAATAATGGAATATGGTGTATAAATTATCACTTAAAATCAGAGAAAACCTAGATTGTTGCATGAAAAGGGGTAATGCAAATATAAATTGATGCTTGCTGTATGGATCCTTCTTTGGTCTGACAGCTCTGTCTCGCTGTCGTCTCTCGCTCTCTCGGCTCTCTTGGATTCTCTCTCTGCCTCTCTGTCTCGTACACCTCGTAATATACACGCGTTACTTGACTTCTCGTTTCCCCCACCAACTTCTGGTTCTACAATGTTTATTTCCAGTATCTTCAGTAATATCAATTTATATCAGGAACAATGCCTTCCCCATAGCTTGTCGCTGTCCACCTTGTCCATATCATTTGCTTCTGCCGCCCTCTTATATCCCCAGATATGGGGAGAAGGTTCCAGAAGCTTCTTCGGCTCTGTTTGTCTTGTCATGACTCACCGCTTCTTGCTGTTCTCGGTGGTCACATTCTCTTATCGATCAGATTAGTGATAGCGTCTTATAATCTTGGTGCCTGCTTTCGTGTATCTCATCTTCTTTCATTTATTCTTCTCCTTCTTCATCTCTTCATTATTGCTATCTTCTTTTTTACGTATTTCATTTCTTCTCGATTTTCAAGTCACAACAGCCTCCCTTCTTACGACTTGACTTCTTTTAAGAGAGAGGTTTCAAGACATTTGTTCCATAATTTGGGCTTATTCTGTCAACTCTTTAAGGGAACCAGCACTTTCAAGTGGGCCTTTTTCTTTTTAATATTTTGTTGGCATTGGTTGGTTCCCTCCACCATAAAAAAAAAAGAACGTAAACTATATACTATGTTTGAGCACAAGGAATCAGGTGGCCTATCCTTATATCTAAACAAATACCCAATTGATTTTGCGTTAACAAAAATAAATCTAAAAGTTAAGTCTGGACGAAGTTTGTGTAACAAAGTAGTTAATTCTTTTCTAACATGATAGCTGATATCACCCTGGAAAGGTAATTTGAGGTGATTAATTGGTCTATTATCAGTTATCTTGTCTCAGTTGCTAAACGTATTCCACAAAAACTGTTTTAAATGTTTTTTTTAGATAATTGTAGTGGAACTCCACTGGATGTGAAATATTTTTTTAACCAATTGGTCTCTTTATCAAAGTTAATACAGGAGCTACATATACAAAAGGCCTTATACAGTAAAGTTTTAACTGAGTTGATTCTATAAATGTTGGAAACCAAGGCTGTATAATTAAGTCCTAAACCTGTAAATTTTTTTCTATATAAATCAGTGATTAGACCATGTTTACTTCATTTTATAAACATATCCAATAAGGGATGGCAACTATTTTCCTTTAATTCCACGGTAAAGTTAATAATCTTATGTTGTAACTTTAAAAAGTCCTGAAAAATTTTCATGCGTGATTCTTCTTTATTTGTATAAAAATGGTCATCTATATATCTTTCATAGACAAAAGGCTTGAATTCCTTTGGGCAGTTTTTACGCCAAATAGTTTCATTATAACACAGGAAGCAATTTGTCAAGGTAGGGCCAAGAGGAGACCCCATTGCCACTTCACCAACTTGTTGATATAACTTATTATACATAGGGCAGGAGCAGGAGTCTTGAGGTATCACAGGGTAAGGACACGTAAAGGCATCCACGACGGAGGACCAAAGTTTATTTCTTAACAACGTTTCACCGAGTCTTTCGGCATCATCAGGCTTAACTATAAAAGAGATAAAATTTAAGTTAAATGACAAATATATATATATATATATATATATATATATATATATATATATATATATATATATATATATATATATATATATATATATATATATATATATTACAAGGAACATGTGAAATTAAGGATTACACATAAACATTGAAATAATCAGGGATTTCATGTAATCGCTGTGACCATCAGCAAATACATGAAATCTCAAAATTTTGTAAGGATTCCGTGAACTCACTGGTTTCCAATTCCAGTTATTCCGCGAAATCTCTAAAAATGTATTTAATATAAAATATAAGACCCATAGAGCAGTTTGTATGGTATATCAGTAATGCATTGACATCTAAATGATAAAATATATCTGCAGGAAACTACGAGTATAAGATAATAAGATAATAAGGAATTAAGAAAAAAAATCATGTAACATTCTTCATAAGGTTTATTACATGATATGTCAATAATGCACTTTCATTTAAATGATAAAATATGTTGGAATAATATAAAATCATAAGAACTAAGAATGAAAATTACGTAATTCGTAATGTTGGTGAACTTTATTTAAATCATCAATTGTATTTAAAATGATATCTGGTCAACTATTTATATTTGCATACTAGACTACTGACAATAAATTGCCTTACTTTTTAAACATTCTCATCCATAAAATCATTATAAAAAATAATCTAAAAAGTCCTTTGTGTGAACTATTTATTTACTTCTATAGACTAGACTATTAATGCAACGACTGCAGCAACTGATCTTACTTTTGAAACATTTACATCTGTTTGTTTCACATCGCCGAAATCCAGCACAATTACACCTAAGAAACCCTTGCCCACCATTACTGGACTTTTGAATTACAGCCTGACGTAATCCGACAGTTTGAGTGCAATTAACATTAGACTCTTGTAGCAGACGCTGGGAAAATACATCAACCTGAATACAGGAATACTTTGCTTTTAAAATACCACTTTTTACAACAATTGTGTACATGTCGTTTTCGTTACGGTCAATAATCACACCTAAGATATTACGAAGATCATATATATATATATATATATATATATATATATATATATATATATATATATATATATATATATATATATATATATATATATATATATATATACTGTTGCCATTTTTACTATTTCATTATATCTATCAATTGTGTTCAACTAAACCTTTAATAGTTAACAATATGTTTATCAGGGAGAGTAGCTCGATGGACCGTGGCTACATTATATTAAGACTGAAATTCTCAACTTGTGTTTATATATTTTTTGCTAGTAATAAACTATTACTTACTTACTTACTGACTGACTGACTGACTGACTGACTGACTGACTGACTGACTGACACACACACACACACACACACACACACACACACATAATACCTAATCCAAATTCTAATAATCGTTTCGAATTAGATGCCAAATGTGACAACATACATTATGCGATACCTTCAACGATCATTTTCTTATATATGGCAATCACTTCAATCGTAAATACAGAAACTAACCTTAAATATTATTTACCAACAGAACCAAACTTCTTATTCTTATGTCCGATCGTACTAAATAAGGTTGAAAATCTTATACAGATGTAAATATCTTCCTCGGCAGAAAATGATGAAATGTCACCTTTGGTCTTAACATACAGCCTTCATAATATCAGTACCATTGTTATTTTTAATTTGTCCCTAAAAACTGATGTTTTCAGAATAAATTGAAACAAATAATTTTTTTTTTATATACAATAAAGGAAATAAAGTAGATGTACATGTACAAAATTACAGACCCATCTCCATTCTCCTAGGAAATAGTAAAGTACTAGAGGAAATAAACATCGTTTAGTCACATACATACTTAAAAAATAATTAGATGATTTGAGATACCAACACGGATTCAGAACAAATCATTCGACCGAAACGGAGATACTTCAGTTTGTTTCAAAGGTCCAACAATTTTTAGGCAATATATCCCCTGTTGCAGGGATTTTTCTTGATTTATCTAAAGCTTTCGATTCATTAGATCATGATATTGTTTTACATAAACTAGCCAATATCGGAAGAAGAGGTGTTACATTATAATTATCTAGCTACTAATTACCTTCACAATAAAATTTTTGTTGCAATAAAACCTTTTCTTATACTAAAGACATATCCAGAGGTGTTCCACAAGCAGCTGTTCTCGGGCTAATTCTATTCATAAGTCACATTAATGACGTCGTTTATTCTAGCTCCAAATGTAGCTTCACAATTTATGCTGATGATACAACTCTCATTTTATCTGAAAGAAAGGTCTATGCATCATGACCTTGACGAAGTATTAACTAATGTAAATAATTGGCTTAAATAAATAGTCTAACATCTCTATTTCCCCTGTGTCATTAAATGCTAGGGTATGTGAGACAAAGTGTCACAGAAAGCTCTTGTATCAGACCCTCAGCCACCCACCGCAGCTCATGTCACCTCTTCACTAAGGATCCAAGTCCTCACCTGTTTCTTAGTGTAACCATCCGTTACTGTTCATTCACGATCATCGACCATCACTACGGAAACATTCTTCAGTGCGAAGTAACAAAGAAAATGTAAATATGGTTCAAAAGAACTGACACTATTCTTCATCAACCGATTCCTTACCAAAGTTCTAAGAATATTTGCAAAATAGAAAATCATAACTTCAAGCAATTATGATAGCAAGTGACCACAAGAAAGTTCAAAGTAATGTGAAAATTAATAATTATGAATTCAGCATTTTAAGGTTAAATATACAAACACTTCAAATAATATCAAAGACTTTGGATCACAGGCTTCATCGCGGTAATGCTTCGTAACTGTTATGAAGCGTTTCAAGAGTTTGTTGTTTCGTGGGTTCGCAAAGTCTCCTGATAATGGATCCTCGTGTTGTTGTGTTCCCGGAGGAATATGAAGGATAAACATGAGTGCAAGTACGAGGAGGTGTACAGGTAAGTGGGGAAAAAAAAAAAAACAGAAGAAAGGAAAAAGGAACGAAGAAACATGAAGGCAGAGATGAAGATGACCTATCTGATGTATATAATGAGGGTGCTGACTTCCGATGATGAGACCCAGAGCTGGGCATTTCCGTACCTCGGTCCGGAGCTCCACTCCGTACCTGCGGACCACCAAACGAGGTGCAGAGGTCCGAAGTGCTGAAAAATTTTCAAAAGTGCGGAAGTAACAGGTACGGAAAGGCGACACCTCCGCACCTGAGACATGTGGGGAAAGATGAAATTTTAAGTCCGTACCTCCGCACCTGAGACAGGTGCAGAAAAGCGAAATTTTGAATCCGTATTACCGCACCTGAGATTTTCAAGGAAAAATATGAATAAAGACGACAGTCCGCACTCCGTAGCATTACTTTCCACCGTTTCTGGCGGTTTATGCTACCAGGTATATTTTCCCGCCACATGAGTGACGTCACTCATTCAAGTCTAAGCATGCTTTTTTTTTCTCTCTCTCTCTCTCTCTCTCTCTCTCTCTCTCTCATAATAATAATAATAATAATAATAATAAGTTACAATGACTTCCAGTCATATATATATATATATATATATATATATATATATATATATATATATATATATATATATATATATATATATATATATATATATATATATAGAGAGAGAGAGAGAGAGAGAGAGAGAGAGAGAGAGAGAGAGAGAGAGAGAGCTCTGATGTATTATTTATTGACTTGTATTTTGTTTTATTTTTTGAGGTGCGGACTAGATTTTTCTGGCGCGCTTCAATAGTTTTGGGTACGGTACCGGATATGCCGAGGTGTGGCACCGGACCGAAGGAGCTGTACCGGAATACCCGATATCCAATAACGCACCCACCTCTGGTGAGACCAATACAATGAAGTGAGGAAGTAGCGTTGGCCATTAGGATATTGATAAAAATAACTCTGTTAGTTAACCTGCAGAGTAACGAGAGAGGAAGGACTTACCGCTTCCAATAGTCACTACTGACGAGAGGTAGGCTCCCTTATAGCCGCTGTCAATCCTTTCTTTTATCATTTACGATTTCTAAAAAGCTTTGTTTCAGTGGTACACTCTCTTCAATATGCAATTATTTAGCTTGGCATTGATTAATTTAATGATATTTTCATTACTACCTTCATATTCACCCAAACAACTTATTCGTGAACTTAGTGTTAACATAAGACAAATACGGCAGTTACCGTTTCCTTCACTTTATAGGTCTAAGCTATTCTAAAAAACGTGCAAGTATATTATTAAGGTACTCATGTGTATACACTATTACAATAGTTAGCCTATAAAATGTATCGTTTTTTAAATTATCCTTTAACATAGAAAACGAAAACTTTCTGTATAACCCTACAAGTTATGTTTTCAAAGATTTCACTACCTTATCTTCTCTTTAGGCAAATTGTCGTGGATAGTATTCGGTTATCAAAGATACTATGATTTATGTTTTGGAACCTGGCACAACTCAGAGAAAACATGGGGATTCGACGGAAAAGAAAGTGACAATAATACTAAACACTATTACGCACTATTATAACATAAGAAATGCCACAACGAGGGTACATGACGCTGCTGTAATTCATTGTACCTAACCCACGTGCCAGAGACGAAGAGAGAGAGAGAGAGAGAGAGAGAGAGAGAGAGAGAGAGAGAGAGAGAGAGAGAGAGAGAGAAGTTTATATATCTATTTTGTTATTTTTTTAATTTATTTTCTGGTTCTAATCATATATTTTCAATTTCTGAGTGCAGCATTACCGCCGTTACGTGCGCCGGTACTGGAAAGAGGAACAGAGGCATGGATTGAAGGAGACCATGAAAATAATAAACGTTGAGGAAGGAGAAAATAACCAGCAGTAATTACGTTCGCACAAGTTAAAGAAAAGTGATTTCTATCATGATTGTATGTAATATAGTGTCCATTGTATTTTTTTCTTTAGAGAGTGATGAAAAATTGTTCTCTTTTATAGATGTTTATGACTGACTGATTGGCTACTTAGTTAATTCATCTTTTGACAGATTAATGAGATGACATGGCAAACTGTTTGTAATTATGAAGTGAAGTGATTAAAACGATCTCACGTGCCTCCCTGTAACCAAAGTCACATGGGACCAAAATATCATAAAATTTCATAAAAATACCAGCAACGTGAAACATGAAGGATGGAAGCAACAAAAATAAGATACGAGTCAAATATAAAAGAAAAGAATAAAACAAAAAAACAAAACTGCAATAAAACGTCTGGTATATGAATGTTTAAATATTTGAAGTTATAATGATATAAACTTGTGTCTTCAAATCTCAATGCAAGTTATGTTACCATCCGCATAAGATCCACCGCCTCCGGCTCTTGCTCGGCAAAAATAAAGCGAGAACTCGAGAGGAAAGCAATAAAAAGTTTTCTGTGCAAATAAACAGTGTAGGAATATTTCTTGTGCGTTAAGTTCTTTTGTGTAATTTACATGTATATACATGTATGTATTTACACTACTTAATCTCCTCAAGGCAATGCCCTTCCGTCTGTATGGCTTTGACTGTCTGTCTGTCTTTTTCTTGAGAACACAAGAAAATGAGTGAAGCTGCAAGAGACTGTCAGGCCTATCACGTGGCAGTCCCTGCG
>NC_059293.1:8503503-8548503 GCF_017591435.1 Portunus trituberculatus
ATACTCATTAGTCATATATATACGTGTATATATATATATATATATATATATATATATACGTACAGTATATATATATATATATATATATATATATATATATATATATATATATATATATATATATATATATATATATATATATATATATATATATATATATATATATATATATATATATATATGATTTCTATTAGTAATCAAGTGCAGAGCTTGCAGTCGCTCCAACATAACGTGAACGTATTCGCATAGATTAATATATTAAGTTTGTTGAATATAGGAATGTTAGTTTGGTCACGTATTGATAGAGAGCAAAAGATTTAGAAGCAGCGGATGGCCTGACTGTAACACATATCGCCCCACTTTGCTCAGGATGGTGTGCACTGCATGCGTGGTTGCTGCTGCACTGGTGTGGAGCGCTGCAGGGCTGCTTGCTCCCCCTCAGAAGAACTACTCGATCCTAATGCTCATTCCGTACTGGGGAAAGAGTCACAGAAACGTGTTCATGCCTCTATCCGAAGCTCTAGCTGACCGAGGTCACAAGGTGAGTTCTGCTGCTTACAGTGATGGACAACAATTTGTCAAATCACCCGAGTCTTCCCGTCCTTCCCACCACCACCCTCTCTGTCGCAGGTCGTGATGCTCACTATGGTGCCGGAATCGTCCACACACCCGAACATCACTGAGGTTAGCTTCTCCCTGGCGAACGTGAATGTTGATTCTTCGAATATGTTTGATCTCTTGGGTACTAGCATCAGGACCACCTACATGCCGATCATCGCCCGGGAGATGTACAAGCTGCCGTGCGTCAAGAAGTTGTACAAGGAAAGGAAACAGTTTGACCTCATAGTGGTGGACTACTCATTCAGCCAGGTGAGTGCTGACTAGAATGCGCTTACACATCACCACATATATCCTGCTAGCACCAGCACAGTCTCACTGTCACCATGCCGTCCATAGGTGGTGTTCCCTTTCGTGCATGAAGTATTCTACATCACCGTGGCCACCGTTGGCAATGAGCCCTTTCTCAGCGCAGTGATGGGTAACGTCCTTAACCCGTCTTATGCTCCAAGCTTGTGGTCTTCCTACGTCGGCCACTTGTCCTTCTGGGAACGCATGCATAACATGGTTCAACACGTCTGGCCATCCATCCTCTGGAAGCATTGGAACTTTATACCAGACGTGCAGAGAGAAGTTAGTAAGAAGCAGAGTTGTGTATTTCAACTGTCCCTTTCATGTAATTTTTTCTATGGTGAGTAGAAAGTGTAAAACCATTGCACACTTCTTCCTCTGTTGGCGTTTCCTATTTTCATATGCATGGGGTTACATCTCTACTATCGTCTCCACTGGTTCCGGTTCATCATTCACTCCTCTCCGATTGTTTCACTGAGATCTTCCTTCAGTCAGTTCTTACACAGTAGCTTAAGTCTCTCACGTCCATGTCTGCCCTGCACGTCCATCTCCATAATTTTCCCTCCCACGTAATCTTCTCTCTTTTGCACACGTGAATCTATTTGTATTGATACAAGACAATGATGAGCTGTCTTCAAAACTTTGTTCTTCATTCGCAAATTAGATGAAAATGATTAGATTTTGAGGGAGAGAGAGAGAGAAGGTCAGGTAAGGCCCAGAATGGAGGTGAAGCAGAGAAGGTTGAGTGAGAGAGATGAGGAGAGGTGTGAAGAATGGGATGGGATGGGGTACCTGATAGACAGGAGGGTGAGAGAATGCTAAGTGAGATGCAGTCTGAGTCAGATCATGGGCGATATGAGATTGGAGGAGACTGAAAGGGCCGAAATGGAGGGGGGGGGGGATCAGTGTAGGTAAATGTTGATAAGGTGTAAATGTTTTGCTGATAGATTACATATAGGCCAACTATATCATCCCATGTAAAAGAATAAATTCACACAAAAATTACACTAACTAAGTAGATGACAGATAGATTAAGTATTATATAGGAAAGAAGAGAAAAAAAATATATAGAAGAATAGACGCAGAAGACGAGATTTTAAGGCAAATATATAACATCGAAGTAATTATAACAGTTAAGAGGTTAACAAGGAAAGCTAAAAGCAATTATGAGTTGAAGGTGGCCAGCCGGGCAAAGACGGGTTCCAAGGGATTTTTTTCAGGTAAAGAGGACGAAAAATTGAGAAAAAATATAGGTCCTTCAAAGGCAGCAGCCGGAGAGCTGGTTAGTTGTGAGGAAGAGATTAGTAATATTATAAAAGAGTATTTTCTTTCTTAACTTAGATAATCAAGCAGGAAATTCCAAACAATGAACAGATTTTTAGAGCAGAAGAGAATGAGGAGCTGATAGATATTCTCATAACTAAGGAGACTGTAGATCATGAGATAGATAGGCTAAAAAATTCAAGTCACTAGAACCTGTTGAAATGTATCCAAGAATAATTAGAGAATGCACGGGGATCGTCAGTGGGCTGTTAGCATTGGTGTTTAGAATGTTGTTAGAGTCAGGTGAGGTACCCATATTTAAGAAAGGAAATCAAACTCACATCTAATTATAGACTTGTCAGCTTAACTTCAATTATTTTTTGTAAAATAATGGAGTCAGTAATAGCGAAGAATATTAAGGAGTATCTAGATAAACACTGCTTGATTAATCATTCTCAGCATGGCTTTACGAAGAGAAAGTCGTTCTTTACAAACTTTTGAATTTATATAGTAGAGTTTATGGAGCGGCAGATAATGGTTTTAGTTACGACATCTTATACCTAGATTTTAATATAATGTTTGATAAGGTACCACACCAGCGGTTCTTGAGATAGGTTAGGGCCCACGGGATAGAGAGTAAAATATTAGGCTGGATCAAGTCATGGTTAGACGACAGGTGGCAGAGAGTTGTAATAAACTGCTCTAATTCCGAGTGGGGGCCAAGTAATTAGTAAGATGCCACAGGAAATAGTTTTAGGGCCATTGTTTTTTTATATTTCAATAATTTGGAGAGTAGAATTAGTAGTGATATTAGTAGATTTGAGGATGACACAAAGATAGGTAGATTAATTATGTCAGTTTCGGATCCCATCGCCTTGCAGGCAGATTTAGAAAGGATAAATGAACGGACAGACATATGGAAAATGCAGCTTAACATTAACAAATACAAAAGAAATCAACACAATAGGTACATGATAAACAACGAAGCCCTGGTAGGTTCAAAATATGAGAAAGAGATATAGTTAGCTCTGATCTCGGTCTAAGAACACAAAGCACAAAGGCTAAAAGCAAAGGAAATAGTGCACTGGGAAGAATTTTTATGAGTATTAAAAGCAGAATTTCCGAAGTAATATGAAAGTTATGTTTGGCACTGGTCAGACTGCATCTAGATTATGCTGTACAGTTTTGGTCCCCACATTATATAGGAAGGATATAGGTCTATTACAAAGAGCGCAAAGTAGAATGCCTAAAATGTTACAGGAGATGATGGATATTCCATACGAAGCGAGATTGAAGATACTAAATTTGCATTTCTTAGACAGACGTAAGTTAAGAGGGGACCTGATAGATGTATCAAGTGGTATAGGGTTATAACAAAGAGGACATGAGAAAAATTCTTCGGATCAGTAGTTAGGTTAGAATCAGAAATAATGGGTTCAAGCTTAAGAAATTTAGGTACATGAAAGAAATGGGAAGGAACAGGTTCTCTATCAGAGTAGTTTATATCTGAAACAGACTCTTTTCCCTCTTACTTTCTCAATTCTCATTTTCGTTCCAAAGCTGGATGTTGCGTCTAAGTGCGCAAAAAACTTGTCCTACTCTCGTGCCCACGTCCTTGAATATTCCATTTCGATTCAAAAGTTACTACTACCTAAATTTATCTGTACTGTCTAGCTGTCTATCTCCCCTAACTCTTCTGACTATAAGAAATGATTTGACTATTTAACTTCTAGAAATGGAGCACATTCTGTCCCTCTATCCTTTCACAGAGATCTCCGTACTTTGAAATTTCCATGCTCATCACCAAGTTTGGCTTTCCTCTCCCTTCACTGACCATCCTGGTGAACTAGTCTTCAACTTTGCTATCTTCCATGACCTAAAGCAACTGGTTCAACACCCTGCTCGTGTTCCTGACCGTTTTGGAGATCCATCCAACATTCTTAATTTTTTCCTTACCTCTAATCCTTCTGCTTATGTTGTTACCCTATCTTCTCCGTTGGGCTCCCCCGATCATGATCTCCTATCTGTATCTTGTACAATTTCTCCAATCCCTCCTCAGGATGTCCCATAGGGGAGGTGCCTCTAGCGTTTTGCCTCTGCCAGTTGGGAGAACCTGAGGAAGTACTATGCTGATTTTTCCTGGAATGATTACTGTTTCCGTGTCAGAGCCCATTTCTGTGTGCTGAATGCACAACAGAGCCTTCCTTCATCTGAATCTCCTGCATTATATATTTCTGCCCGGAATCACGCGTAGTCTGTTCTTGAACTTAACAAACACGCTTTCTATTACAAATAGAAAATGTCAAAATCTTTCAAACTCCAATTCCTCTTGTGGCTTCTGGCATCTGGCCAAAAGTATCTCCAATAACTTTACTTCCTCATCTTTCCCTCATTTATTTCACCCTGACTTCCATCTGTCTCTGAAGCTGAACTCTTCTCAGGCTTTTGCTAATAACTTTACCTTGGATGATTCTGGGCTTTTTCCTCCCTCTCCTCCTCCCTCTGACTATGTCATGCCTTCAATTGAAATTTTTTGTAATGATGTTTTCCAGGCCCTCGCTGGCCTAATTCCTCGGGAGACTTCTGAACTTGATGGGGTCCCTTCTATTGTTTCCAAAAACTGTGTTTCCGTGCTTGTACCGTGCTTGGACAAACTTTTTCAACTTTGTCTATCGACCTTTCCTTTTTTTCTGGAATTTTGCCTACATTTAGCCAGTTCCTTCAAACTACAGCATTATAGCTTTAATCTCTTCCGTGTCTAATGTTTTTGAATCTATCCTTGAAGATTTTCAAACATCTATCACTTTACAATCTATTCAATCGCTAGTATGGCTTCCGTCAAGGCCGCTCTACTAGTGATCTTCTAGCTTTCCTTACTGAGTCTTGGTCATCCTCTTTTCGAGATTTCGGTGAAACTTTTGCTGTCGCGTTAGAAATATCAAAAGCTTTTGATAGACTGGCACAAAGCTTTGATTTTAAAATTACCCGCCTACGGTTTCTATCCTTCTCTCTGCAACTTTATCTTGAGCTTTCTTTCCGACCGTTCTATTGCTGTTGTTGTAGACGGCCACTGTTCTTCTCCTAAATCTATCAACAGTGGTGTTTTTCAGGGTTCGATACTATCAACCAAACTCTTTCTATTATTCATTAATGACTTTAACCAAACTTTTTGCCCGATCCATTCTTACGCTGGTGATACCACCCTACATCTTTCCACGTCCTTTCAGAGACGACTTCAGGATGTCAACGGGTCACGCAGGGACGCCTCAGAACGCCTAACTTCTAATCTTTCCAAGATTTCTGATTGGGGCAGATAAAACGTAGTAGTATTCAATGCCTCAAAATTCAATTCCTCCACCTATCAGCTCGACCTAACCTTCCAGACAACTATCCCCTCTTATTCAGTGACACTCAACTGTCCCTGTCTTTTACACTGAATATCCTCGTTCTGTCCTTTAGTCATAATCTAAACTGGAAACTTCACATCTCAACTCTTGCTAAAACAGCTTCGATGAAGTTAGGCGTTCTAAGGCGTACCCGCGATGTTTTTCTCATCCCTTCAACTGTTAACTCTGTACAAGGGTTTTATTCGTCCCTGTATGGAGTACTTTTTTTTTCAGGAGGATTTAACTCAGTTTTATTAGGTAGGATGGAATAAAAAAGTTTTCGTCTCATCAACTCCCCTCGTCTGACAGACTGTTTTCAGCCTCTTTCTCACCATTGGAATATTGCATCTCTTGGCATCTCTTGGTATCTCTTATGTTCATGTTACCTGCTCTTCTGATCTTGCTAACTGCATGCCTCCCATCCTCCTGCGTTCTCGCAGCACAAAACTTTCTTCATCTCACCCATATTCTGTTCAACTTTATAATGCAACAGTTAACTCGCAATCATTCATACCTTTCCTTGGTAAATTCTGGAACTCCTCGCCTGCTTCTGCATTTCCAACTTTCTATGATTTGACTTCATTTAAAAAGGTTTCAAGACACTTATCTCTTTCTTTAAGCCAATTCTATCGTACCTGTAACGGGACTGGCAATTAGTTCGTACCTGTAAGGGGACTGGCAATTAGTTGGGCCTTTTAAATTTTTTTTGTTGCGCTTGTCCAGTTTCCTTCAGGCATTAAAAAAACGACTCGGTAATCACATTGTTAATGCTTAGCCAGTGGGGAGCTTTAAAGATTAGACAATTTATGGATGGGGATGAAATGTGGATTTTGATTCTGTTCTGTTCATACAGGGTCTACTACGGGTAAGCCTGACTGCCTCTTGCAGCTTCCTTAATTTTCATATACTGCCTCTTGCAGCTTCCTTAATTTTCATATACTGCCTCTTGCAGCTTCCTTAATTTTCATATACTGCCTCTTGCAGCTTCCTTAATTTTCATATACTGCCTCTTGCAGCTTCCTTAATTTTCATATACTGCCTCTTGCAGCTTCCTTAATTTTCATATATATATATATATATATATATATATATATATATATATATATATATATATATATATATATATATATATATATATAAGGTTGATAGCAGAAATTGTAAATACTAAAGTGCAGGGAAATCACATGGAAGTCTTCATATCTCCTGCTTTATTTTCCATTTTCCAACGTTTCGCCTCAGACAAAAGGCATCCTCAGGGCCTAAAATAGTTAACATATTAAGTATATATAAAGTCTAAAAAAACATTGTATAAAGTCTAGAAAGACATTGTTTGGACATTAAGCTACAATGCAAGCAAAAAAAAAAAAAAATGAATAAAATTACAATGAGTTAAAATACAAAGTAAAAAAAACGAAAGAAAAGAGATCACAACACAACGTCAAAATAAAATTAAAAAAAAAAAAAAATGCACAGAGAGAAAAAGAAAAGAAAAAAAAAATCATACACTAGAGACAAACCTTGAAGTGTGCTGTACGCAGTACAGGATGGAACTGGCTAGCGGGGTGGTATCAAGATGAGAGGAAAGGTAGTGAAGAGAGGTGAAGCAAAAGTTCGAGGTTTCTATTGAAGAGTCCGAAGCCTAGTTGAAGACAGCTGATTATTGAGTTCAGGTTGGAAGTGTTTAATATAAAGTGCCTCAAGAAGTTTGATATTAGTATTAGATTGGCATCTATGGATAATTTTGAAGTCATTAATACCAAAGGGGTGGTCACTATCATGTGAATGTGATCTAATTGCAGAGAAAGAAGGGTTAGATAGAGTTTTATTGGATCTAACATAAAAACCTTTGTGCTCTGCTATTCTGTGTGTTAGGTTTCTACAAGTTTCACCTATGTATCGTACTTTACAGCACGAACAACAAAATTCATATATGACATTAGAGGTGAGATTTGTAGGAACACGATCTTTAAATTTGAAAAAAAGAGCCAATAGTATGACTATTAGTAAAAATAAAGAAAATTTAGTGTCAGGACAATATGATTTTAAGGAGCTGTTAAGGGTTTTCCTAATTGAATAACTGAGGTGACCGTAAAACAGTAACGAAATGTATTTTCTTGTTTTCTCTGGGGTTGTAGAAGAGTCAAGAGGGTTAGTGAATTTATTGTCAAGGAATTTTGAAATAGTAGAGTTAATAACACTACGGGCAAAGCCGTTATTTAAAAAGAAGGTAGTAAGGAGCTTAATCTCCTTGTCAAACAATTCCCAGGAAGAAGTTAGACTGTAGCATCTATATAATAGTGTTTTAATTGAATTAATCTTGAAAAGCTACTGCACGAAAGAGAGAAAATTAATTCCTAAACCAGTAAAAGTAGGTTTTCGATATACAGTGGAGTGAAACTTATTATTCAAACGAGTTAAAAGTACATCAAGAAAAGGTAAAAGTACCATTGTTCTCTATTTCACAGGTAAATTCTATATTAGGATGTCTAGAGTTCATGTAATCTAGAAACATGGGAATTTGTGCAGAGTCCCTAAATAAAACAAAACAATCATTAACATGTCTGCGAAAATAAACAGGTTTGTAAGCAGAAGGGCAATCTCCTAGCCAATTAATTTCATTCAGACACAAGAAAGCATTGGCCAACGTAGGACCCAGACATGAATCCATAGCCACACCGTCTGTCTGAATATAAAGCTTTTTATTAAACAAAAAAGGGGAGTCTTTAACTGCAAGGGGTAAAAGATTGCTAAACTGTGTTCTCGAGAGGTTGCCAAACATAGTGCTGTCCTTAAACAGTTCGTCACAGACTAGGTGTATAGTTTCTTCAAGAGGGATATTAATAAATAAAGATTTAATATCAAAGCTAGCCATGAACATGTTACCAACATCTAGATTACGTATTTCATTTATAAACTGATATGAGTTTTTAAGGGTAAATTGGTTCAGTGATTGGTTCAAGAATGGGAGCTAGATATTTAGCCAAATTATAATTAAATGTGCCAATAGTGCTGAGGATAGGTCGAACAGGATTCGATGGCTTGTGAGTTTTCGGAAGGCCGTATAAAATGCCTGGGGACGAACCACTAGTATAAATGAAATTATATACATCTTTCGAAATAATGTCAAGCTTAAGAAGTTGTCTGAGAAGTCTAGTAAGTTTATCTTCTAATTTAGTGATATAATAAAAAAAAAACATTGGAAGTGATGCATTTAAATTTAGAGGAATCACTCAGAATTGTCTTTACCTTAGAGATATAATCATCTTTATCCATTATAACCGTGCCTCGTCCTTTATCTGGTCTAATGATAACAATTGAAGAATCAGATTTAAGAGAAATAAGCGAATTGTACAGGGCATTAGGTAATTTAAAGAGAACGTTGAGCAGTTAGTATATATATATATATATATATATATATATATATATATATATATATATATATATATA
Organism: Portunus trituberculatus; assembly: GCF_017591435.1. Taxonomy (NCBI): domain Eukaryota; kingdom Metazoa; phylum Arthropoda; class Malacostraca; order Decapoda; family Portunidae; genus Portunus; species Portunus trituberculatus. Next base: position 8,512,509 of record NC_059293.1, read on the forward strand.
TATATATATATATATATATATATATATATATATATATATATATATATATATATATATATATATATATATATATATATATATATATATATATATATATATATATATATATATATATATATATATATATATATATATATATATATATATATATATATATATGTGTGTGTGTGTGTGTGTGTGTGTGTGTGTGTGTGTGTGTGTGTGTGTGTGTATACATTGTGTGTGTGTGTGTGTTTTTTACACCGGCAGATATGGCAACACTTCCCAGACTTGCCGCCGCTAATGGACATTGAAAGGAATCAAAGCTTAACATTGATGAACACCCACTTCAGCATTTCCACGCCTATGCCTCTGCTGCCCTCACAGGTGGAGGTGGGCGCTATGCACTGCCGTCCCGCTAAGCCTCTGCCTCAGGTATCCCCTTCAATGGATGTTGCGTCACATAAAAGTAATGCTGTGGACAATATTGATAATGTCTATGTTCCTTTTTAACAACCTGACGCTTTTATTCTCCCACATAGGATCTCAAGGCGTGGGTCACGGGCGCGGGCTCTGCTGGCGTTGTCTATTTCAGTCTGGGATCCACTGCTAGCGGGATGTCTATACCTTCTCAGTACAGACAAATTTTCCTGGAAGTTTTCCGCAGGTTGCCGCAGCGTGTCCTGTGGAAATACGAGGGCGAGCTGGAGGGCATGTCTGACAACGTGAGGATCAGCAGGTGGCTTCCCCAGCAGGACTTGCTCGGTAAGTAAATCGTACCACCACAGGCACACTGCAGCCTGAAGTCCTCGAATGTTGTGCTGTTGCAAGGAGGTCTGGTCTGGCGCACATTCACCTGACGCGTTCTTTGTACCGTAGCTCACTGCAACGTGAAGGTGTTTATTTCTCATGGCGGTCTCCTCAGTCTGCAAGAGTCTATCTTCCACGCCACACCACTTCTCATCCTCCCCATTTACGGTGACCAGTTCAGGAACGGAATGTTTGTGGACGGCTCGGATGTGGGGCGCACGTTGATGTGGAAGGAGCTCACTGTTGACAGGATCGTCGAGGCCCTCACTGACATCATCACCAACCCTAAGTAGGTTATTGCGGTAGCTACCGTGGCGTCTGCCAGTGTCGTTTTATGAAGGCTAAATGAGAGCTTGGGGCGAAAAGACATGTCTAAAATGAAAATATACCGCAGCGATACATGAGCAGCATTGCCAGGTACTTGCGTCTAGTATGTGTTGCTCTGTGCAGGTACCAAAAGAACGTGGCCAGATTGTCAGCAACCCTAAGGGATCAACTGACGACGCCGCAGGAGCGAGCCGTGTTCTGGACGGAGTACGTGATCCGCCACCGTGGAGCAGTCCAGCTGAGGTGCCCCGCTGCCGACCATTCCTGGGTGGAGTTTCTGTTACTGGACGTGATGGGCCTGCTGCTGCTGGGCCTGCTGCTGCTGCTGTTCTTCACCCGACGAATCCTAAGGGCAATCTCTACCAAAATTTTCGATGGCTATCCAAAGCAGAAAACTGCCTAGAGGCGTCAAACAAGCATGGAGGAGAACATGAGAACACTGGATGTATTACAGGAACGTCTTGCATTTGAATTTACATCGTATGATCTTCAACCAAGTAGTTGAAAAACTGCAGTGCTTCCGTAACATCGAACATAAAAATTGCAATACGTCTGTACCACACATCTGAACAATTATGTTTTAATTTTTTTTTTTGTTAGTTTTTGTGGCAGTTGATCAACCTCTTTTCTATATACAATGAAAAACTAAGAAATGAAAGACAAACATCTTCTCTATGGTTTATAGCCTCTTTCTGGTTGAATTGGACACATAGTCGCTGGCCGCGCCCGCAGTCACGGGATGGCCTTTTCCTTCCAAACATGAGCTGGGAGAGGTGATCGGTAAAGCTTTGCTTTACTTATACTACACTACTTATACACCACTTATGCTACACCTCTGATGTCTCTCTACAAAATCAGACTAGAGTCAAGCTCAACAGGGTCTTCTTTCCCCGCTGTTAAACGCAGGCCCGTTCCCCTGCCTGTGGGTTCGCTAGATAGTAGATAGGGACAGTGGGAATCTCGTTAATCCATTCATGCGCGTCACTAATTAGATGACGAGGCATTTGGCTATTTTTTTTTTTTTTTTTTTTAATGCGCTTCTTTAACTTAGCAAATGCACCCTCAATCCCCTCCCGTTAATTTAAGTTTTTATTTGATTTTTTAATTATAATAGTGTTTTTTAGCCTTAGGGCCTGACTTAGCGCCTTATCAAAATATATGAGATAATTAACCCAATAAATAAATATATATAATTCCATCAGAGTATGTATATAATATATATACATACACAACCTGAGACCTTAAAACCCACAGGGAGAGGGAGAAGCGGGTGCAGCTTCATTTCCGGAGGCGATTCGCCCTTTGTGTATAAGGAGGGCTGCCTTTTCCGTAATGGGTAGCCTACCCCCAGCCCCCAATGTCTCTGTGGGCTCTGAGGGCCGCGACCGACCCCTCAAGCGACCTGACAGTGAGGAGGCGGATCTCCCCTTTTGTGAGACCCCAGGACTTCAGGGTCTCATAAGACTGGCGGGCCATGGATCCCCGCCAATTGATAGTGAGAGTGGAGACCACAGGGGTGTGCTCCGTCTGGCCCCGAACCCACTGGCGGATACTGTCATTGTCATAATAGGACCGCTTCAGTCCGTGGGCTCGGTCCAGAAAATCTCCGGTAGCGGAGTCTGCTACGATCTGGACATCGAGCACCACGGACCGATAACGGTCCCAAATGACCAAGTCAGGTTTCCTGACACCCGCCGGTGTTCGTATAGTGGGTTCTTTAAGAGTCCTGAGGCCTTTGCCGGTCAGCTGTTTCTCCAGCAGCCCCAGGACTCTATTGTGTCTGATGGTCCTTTCAGGGGCCAACCTGGGACAGCTTTGTAAAATGTGGCCAAGAGATTCAACTCTGCCACATCCCAGGTCACATAAGACTGGAGCACCAGGTCTTCCCCTAGAGGCGCGAAGCCTCGTGGTCACCACTCCCAGGCGGGTTTTAGCGCAGAGATATAGGTCGCGCCTTTTAATAGAGAGGAACCATTGTCCACCCAGTCATGGGTAGAAGGTGTAAGATTGGTTCCTCTAAGGCCGCGACCATCGGCAGAGGCATAAAGTTGTTCTCTATGTTGTTGAATCATTTGATCCTTTAGCTCCTTGGCTGTAAGCGAGGGGGTTTGGAGCATTGCCTCTGCCACTCTGGCGACTCTTTGGTCCAATCCTATGCTCAGTCTCTCCAGAGCTCCTCTCCTTAGGATGGTAATAAGGGAGGAGAATCTAGACACCCCCAACCCCCCATCGCGAACCTTGGCATAAAAGGCCGCGTTGGGGGTGTCTTTAGGCAGGTGGAGCGCCTTCTTGAGAAAAGTTCTTATTTCTCTGTCAAATCTCTGGAGAGTCCCCTTTGATGTTTTGCCCAGTACCCTCGGGTACTGGTGCTTGGGGATGAGCATATTCTTAAGGGCCCATAGCTTTTGCTGAGGTCTTAGGGGCCCTTTTTGGATTGCACCGAGATCTTTAATCAGAGCCGCCAGGGCTCTGCGCTGTTCGGATTGACCCATGGCCGCACCAATCTCCAAGCCCAGGTACTTATATGCTTCCCCGGGCTTAAGCGCTCTTATTTTGGTGCCATCGGCGGTAAAGGTGGAATTAGCGTCCACCAGCCACCTCTTTCTCTTTCCATCTCCTCTTATGTTTAGCGTGGCGCATTTGGGCAACCCAATTTCCAGCCCCACCTTTGCAGCCTCCTTGACAAACACATTGAGTGAAGTCTGGAGGCCACGCATGGTGGAGGCTGTCAGCGCCACGTCATCAGCATAAGCGACATAATTCAGAGGGGTTCCAGCTAGACGCGCCCCTACGTCTGCTGGCACTTGGGAGAGTGCCCAGTCCAATGTTATATTGAACAGGTATGGGGATAGTGGGTCCCCCTGTAACACTCCCCTCCTAATGGGACAAGTGTCCCCCATTATGTCCGTGCATGCCTTGCCGTACAGAGTACGTATATACTCTGTTAGTTCAGGAGGAAAACCCCATCGCCTGGTTGCGGCTACCAGGGATGGGTGACTCACAGAGTCGAAGGCCTTTTTGAAGTCTAAAAACGCAACACATAGGTTGGTTTTATTCGAAGTGGCTGAATTTATCATTTCCTGTATAAGGAGGATGTTAGCCGCAACACCCTCCTCTGGAGCAAACCCTTTCTGCTGCTGTGGCAGTGGGGCTGCAGCCATGAGTCTTCCCGCTAATACTTTATGGTAAAGCCTCAATAAAATTGATGTGATGGTGATTGGGCGAAAATCACCCGGCTCAGCAGCCAGTGGCTTTTTGGGGATTAAAGCTGTACGTCCCCTTGCCCAACTCTGGGGTACATCTTTTAACAGTAAACAACTGTTGACGGCCCAACCAAGCCTCGAAGTGCCGAGGGCCTTGATGTCCGATATACCTCGGCCATCTGGTCCGGGGGCTGTTGATGGCTTTGTGGTGTTCACAGCTCTCACAAGCTCATCATCAGTTATCGGGCCAGTGACTCTTAGAGTTGGTCGTATAGCGGTAGGTGATCGTGACTCTGGCAAGGAATTTCTGCCAAAGAGGCCAGCCCAGAAGGTCTTAAGACCGGGCGGATTGGTGGAAGGGCCGTCCTGTATACCCACTATGATTTCCCGGACGGCCCGGCCTCTATCTTGGCGCCACATTCTTTGTATTCTTCTGAAATCTCTTCTTCTTTTGGCCTTCATATTATTAGACCTTACCAGGGCGCCCTCTCCTGGTGGTCTATAGACATATGCACGAGGTGGGCACCACAGGTCAACTTGTGCCTCTACCTCCTCTATGCTGGAAGGGATGGAAAGTCCGAGGGAAGTGGACACATTTTGCACATAAATGCGCAATTCTTCCTCGGAACTTTGGTGGATGGGTGGCTGGCCACCAATGGCACCTCCCCTAGGTGTTGTTGGGGAACTGGAGCTTTGTGCTCTTATCTCAGCCTCAGCGGGACCGGAGGACACCGACCCAGACGCGGCCTCCTGAAGCCGGCCCTGGTGCTGTCGTACCAGAGCTTTGTAAGACTCTGGCCGACGTGCCCCCTTGATAGAATCAATCGTTCTATGGGGAAGCACATGCTCTTGTATAAGTTTATTCATAAACTTAGCACCAGAGTTATCGGCTTCGAAGGCCGCCATCAAGGCCAACTCCTCCGGATCCCACCTCGGCTTACGGCTCCGAGCGCTGAGAGACTCCGCCTCCGCACCATGAAACCGCTCCGGGTGGGCCCGGCGCTCATGCACCCTTCGCCCCTGGAAGGAGGCGAAGTCACCGAGACACACGGGGCACCGGGAAGCAGGCTCCGCCATTTTAAGTATATTCTGTGAGTGACTTTGCGAGTATGAGCAAAATCACGAACAGGATTTTGTATAGTACACAGAAACTGCTGCGATGTTAATAGGCAGTGGAGGGAAAGTATTTGCCGTAATTTAATTTTGGGATCGTTTCCCAAAGTTAAATCACGTTGCCCGACAGGAGGCCACGAGGAGGCTCTTTCCCTTTAACTAGATCGTAATGAACTTCACAAACTGCTTTGTTCGTCTAGTTACTCCCGCCGTTTACCCGCGCTTGGTTGAATCTCTTCACTTTGACATTCAGAGCACTGGGCAGAAATCACATTGCGTCAACATCTATCACTGACCATCGCAATGCTTTGTTTTAATTAGACAGTCGGATTCCCCTGGTCCGTGCCAGTTCTGAGTTGATCGCTGGGCGCCAGCCGAAGTGGGTTTGGAGCGGGGGACGGCTACTGCTCGTGCCAGAAGGCAGAGAGCCGGCGCCCCCGCGCCCACGCAGCCTAGCGCGTTCCACGGAAGGGCCGGAGACACGCCGGTCCGAGCTCTCGGCTAGAGCGGCGAGAGGGCTAGCGTCGCCGGTACCGTGAGTACTCAACCCTCGTCAGGCAACACCGAGCCGTTTTGGCCCCACCGCCGTGCCAACCTCTCAGCATGGCGCTGCGCGGACCCTGCGGATGGATCCCCGACGACACGCACTCCCCCGCCGCGCTGGCTTTTCACTCGCAGACGGCGGAGGGAGACCGGGAGCGACGCGGGGCCCGTGCCGAAGAACGGCAGAGCCCGCGTCGCCTTTGCTACGAACCCGGTTCCCTTGGTCTCCACCGCTGCACCAGCGGGCTTTGACAACAAGGAGTGCGGCGCGGGGCCGCATTTGGAGTGGGTCGCCGCCACCAGAGTAGAGGAGGCACCGTCGCGAGTGGGCGGACATCGGTGGCACGGGAGGAGAGAAGGTACGCGGTGACACCCAACAGCGCACAACTCGTAACCTCTAAGCCCAGTCCAGCGCCCGAACCCAGGCCCGCTTCCCGCACAGGCCCGACTGGCCCGATCCTCAGAGCCAATCCTTATCCCGAAGTTACGGATCTAATTTGCCGACTTCCCTTACCTACATTAGTCTATCGACCAGAGGCTTCTTACCTTGGAGACCGGCTGCGGATATGGGTACGCACAGGCCCGAAACTGGGGTGTCTCGCGCAGGCCGCGTGCGTGCGAGTAACACCGCCGCGAAGCGGGAAACAAGCAGCAGCTGACCCTCGCGGTTCGCCCCATGCAGTTACCTGCCTCGCATGTTTCACGGACCGGCAGTGGTACGCGGGACGCCGCAAGAACCGCGGCGCTCTACGGCAGACCGTGAGTTGCACTTGCGTTCACTTGCATCATCAGTCTCATGTAAAGTTGGTTTGTTACGCAAATGTAGGCGGATATATACCTCTGATGATATTGTAAGAAATTGCTTTTACTCTTTCATACTGCCTCATTTTGAATATTGTCACTCTGTGTGGATCTCTGCAGCAGAGTCTCACTTAAAGCTTTTAGATAGAGCATTCAACCAGATTAAATTTCTTCTTCCTAATCTTGAGATTAATCTTCGGCATCGTCGTTTGGTTGGATCATTGTCCTATTTCTTCAAAATCATGTCTAATTCCAACCACCCGTTGCATTGTCATTTGCCTGCCCCTTCACTACCAGCACGTGTTACAAGACAATCCTTGATCATGAATGACCGTTCCTTGTCTGTGAATCGATGTAATACTTCACAATTTTCCCGGTGTTTTATCCCAGTATCTGCTAGACTCTGGAATACAATTCCCAACGAGATTGTTAATTCTAGTAACATTGAAGCATTTAAAAACGTGTGAATACCTTTCTTCTCTCTGAACTCACTACCTCTTAGATCTCTACCAATCTTCCTATTCTGTTGTTCATTCCTGTTACTTCCTTTCACTTATCGGTGAGGTGCTGCCGCCCACTGGGCCTTTGGGTTTATGCAGTTATGCTTTCCAGTGGGTCGCCTTCATTGACCTCATAATAATAATAATAATAATAATATACTGAAAATATATTTGGATACTGATGTAACTGGTGAGACTACTACGATATCTAGAAAGACCTCACACACACACACACACACACACACACACACACACACACACACACACACACACACTTGACCTTTCACGAGAGAAGGACGTGTGACACCGTCGCTCTTGTAGCGGCCATGGCCAGCCTGGTGGCCCTTCTCTGCTCCCTCCCCGGAGCGCTAGGCTAGATCTTAGTGTTGTCAGCATCAGACTCCCCATGATGTACTTTCTGGGCATTAGTGAACAGTGACAGTGAGTGTGCATCCGTACAATCTAGACAATGTGTGTCCCAATCTACCACTACGAACGTGACTAACTCCTCTGATACAGACGAGTAGCAGGGTACCCACCACCTAACACCATCCAGTGCCTAAAAACACTCAAACTGATTCGGAATCAGTTATCACGAGAAGGCAGAAGTGTGGTTCGTCCTATCAAACAGAAACAGACAAAACAGGCAAGTAGAAGCAAGAAAACACACTCGAGTGGAAATACCTCGCCAGTGGTTTGACCTCCCCTCACTCCTCTCTAACGTGACATTTCTAACGAACAAAATGGACGAATTAATTGTGACAGTGAGATCAACCCGTGCGGACATTGTGGCGATCACTGAGGCGTGGCAAATAGTACCGGAAGTGTGCATGGTGCAGGACTTTCAACTCTTCCACCATCTAAGATCAGAGAGAAGAGGTGGGGGCGTGGCGGTTTATTGCCGATCCACCCTCAGCCCCTCGCACCTCCCGGTGGCTGTTCCCCGGAGTCGAGGTCCTCTGGGTATTGGTGACTCCATACTCCCACCCTCGAGACGCAGCTTCCATCATCCTCTGTGTTGCATAACACCTCCCACGTATCCCCACAGCACAACTACTCACCGAGCACACAATAAACACGGTTGACACTGAGAATGAAATATCCTGCTGCCAAGCTGGTTATCTGCGGAGATTTTAACAGTCTAGATGTGAGTGAAATTCTACACCAGATACACCTAACTCAAGTTGTTTGGTTCCCCACCCTCCAACAAGCCAAACTTGACCTTATCATGACTGACCTACATCATCACTACCACCCCCTCAATCCCTACCCCCCGTGGGACGCAGCACAAATCTCTCCATCCTGTGGTCACCCTCACCCACCACCTCACCCCCCTACTCCAAGGTCATCAAGACCTACCGACCTATGCCTGACTCTGCCCTCAGGATGTTTGGACAGGGGGTAACACTTGGAATGAGGTGTTACAAGTGGAAGACATTCACACCAAGTGGCACAGCTTTGTTTCCACCACATCAGCAGCCTTCCACCACTACTTCTCAGCAAAGAGCGTCACAGTGCACCCATCTGATGCTCCGTAGATGATGCCCCGCATTAAAAGGCTCATCAAGCAGAGGAACTGGGCCTTCCTTACTTGCCCAATACAATACAGGAAACTAAGGAACAAAGTGATACGGGAGATAAAGATAGCGAAAGCTAGTCATTACCCAAACAAAATTCATCAACTCAAACTGACCAATAACAGACAGTGGTATGTATGATAAGATTAAGGCTTTGTTTGGTCTACAAAAAACGGTCCTCTCCTTTTCCTTGTACCTCACACCTCCCCGCTGAGGCAGCAGCAGACGAAATAAACAATCACTTTGCCACAATCTATCAAACACTCCCGCTCCTCCACCCCTCAAGTCTCCCTGCCTACCTCCCTGCTCCCTCCCCTCCTCCTACCGTCCAGATGATAGAGTCTGCAAGAGGATTCTGAAAATCAAGCCTCGGTCAACTACCCATACTGACCTACCCATTAAGATTTACAAAGAATTTGCCCCAGAACTAGCCACCCCTCTGCTCAATAATAAATGCATCTCTCTCTCAGTACTCATGCCCTGTTGACTGGAAAACATCATTTGTTACACCCATCCCTAAAATTGCCAGCCCGCAGTTACTAAATGACCTTGTTGTGACATGGAAATCGAGAAGAAATGATATACGTAAGAGAGAAGATAGCAAGAATGAAGAGATGTAGATGGAAGTAAGAAGGAGAATAATAAATGAAGAAACATGAGAGACACGAAAGCAGGTACCAAAATTATAAGACGCTATCACTAATACGATATATAAGAAGTCCCGTGACCACCTAGGAGAACAACAAGAGGCGGTGAGTCATGGCAAAACAAACACAGCCGGAGACGAGCAGTAGATTACAAGAAGAAGCTTCTGGAACCTTCTCCCCATATCTGGTAATAATCAGAGGTCGCCAGAAGTAAATGATATGGACGAGAGGTCAAGTAACGCGTGTATATTAGGAGGTGTCAGGGAGAGAGAGAGAGAGAGAGAGAGAGAGAGAGAGAGAGAGAGAGAAGCCGAGAACGCCGAGAAGGCGAGAGACGACAGCGAGAGAGAGCTGTCAGACCAGAGGGTCAAAATGGGCGCGGCGCTTATCTCAAGACCAGTAAGTGTAGCTAGGCAGTTGTAATGCAGTCACAGAAAATGTTGGTGTCATATTTTGATAAAGGAAAAAAGGTTATGTGTAGGTTGTGTAGGGTGTTGTTTTTATTGGAAGGTAAATTGTAGGGTGTGTTAGGATGTATCTTATCTTTGAATTTAAATTACGTGATTTGAGTTGGATAACGAGAATATTGTGAAGAAATCTGGAACATTAGAAGAAGTTTAAGTGAAGAGAGAAATGTTGTTATCAATGTAGTTATTGTGTGTGTAATGAATTTGATAATATAATGTGGCAGAATTTGAGGCATTTGAAGGTGGACCTTGCGTGAAGAGAGTGATTAAAATTTCGTGGTTTTCGTGGTTTTCTTTGTTGTCGTAAGGGTCGTAAAGTGTAAATGTTTGTAAATAATATAATTAAGTTAAGTTTATAAAAAACTCAGAGGCGTTCCCTTGAACCCACAAAGCAGTCTTTAAGATTAGGGACGCAACAAGATCGTGCAGCTTGCAGACACGACAACCTCAGGCCAGTCATTATCACACCCATCTCTAGCCTCATCTGTGAAGACTTTGTGTTTGACTGGGCATACAGCAAAATCAGTAACTCCTTAGACATACAGCAATTTAGCAATATCAGAGCCACCTCCACCTCTCACTGCCTAATCAGCTTCCTTGACCTCATTCATAGTCACGGGGACAAACAAAACACCTCTCTAGCAGTTGCTTTTGTAGGCTTCAGGAAAGCTTTTGATCTGGTTGACCACACTGTTGTCATCAACAACGCCATCAGTCTGGATCTTCCCTCTCACCTAACAGCATGGCTGGCTGACTTCCTCACGGGACGCCGGTAAGCTGTACGTTTTCAGAAACACACATCCTTTTACCAACAGCTAACGTGTGGAGTCCCTCAGGGCACCAAGATGGGTCCACTCTGTTTTCTGATACTGATTAATGACGCTCTCACAAACATCCTTCACCACTGGAACTATGTGGATGACTGCACACTGGGTGTGCCACTCGATAACAAAAACCCAAACTACTCAGCACTTCAAACAACGTTGAATAATCTACAGGAATGGTCGGCGGAGAGCAGCATGACAATCAACCACACCAAAACTGTGGTAATGCGTATCTGCACCTCCTCGGCGGCAGTGACCCCCTCCCACCCAAACTCTCCCTGGGTCCTCATCCCCTCCAAGTAGTTCGGTCAGCCAAGCTGCTCGGAGTCACAGTGGACGATCAGCTGACATGGAAGTTACACGTTACCGCCACAGTGAGATTGGGAGCCTACAGACTCTACATGCTGCGCAGACTTAAGTCACTGGGCACACCAGCTGATGAGGTAAAGGGGATATACATCACCTTCATCCTGCCCAAACTTATGTATGCCTCACCAGTGTGGTCTTCCTCCCTCACCTTCACTCAACAGCAATAACTGGAAAATGTCCAAATGAGGGCCTGCAGAATCATCCTTGACCCTGCCTACACTGACTACGATCACACCCTATCTACCCTTAATCTCCCCACACTGGCTACCAGACACCAAACGGCACTTGTAAGGATGGGTAGAGGCCTGCTGCGCCACCCACGGCTACGACACCTCCTCCCCCCGACGCTCCCCAGCCAACCCATGCCACACGACACACAAACGTGGTCGCACCACTTAAGGCCCCAAGAACCGACCGTCGTCATCATAGTGCTATCCCCTCCACGGTGCGAGCCATAAATAGCTAAGTTAAGGATCTAACCTTAAGTCTCCTTCAATCTACATATGTACATTTTCAGTATGTATGTACTGCAATTAATAACAAACCGTATTATTATTATTATTATTATCATTATTATTATTATTATTATTATTATTATTATTATTATTATTATTATTAAACACACACAGAATACCCAATGCAAATTATAATAACAGTATGGAATTAGACGCCAAATATGCCAACATATGTAGTACCTTCAACGATCATTTCTTAAATATGGCAATCACTTCAACAGTAAATGTAAAAATTAACTATGGACATTATTTACCAACAGAACCATACTTCTTCTCATACTTATGTCCGACAGTAGCAAATGTAGTTGAAAAATATTTTAAAGAAGAAAAAGTCTTCCTCGGCAAGAAATGATGAAATGTCACCTTTGGTATCAAGCCTCCATAATATCAGTCCTATTATGTCATATTTCTAATTTGTCCCTAAGAATTGGTATTTTTCGAGATAAACTGAAACAAGCAAATGTTATTCCTATACTCAATAAAGGAAGTAAAGAAGATATACAAAATTACAGACCCATCTCCATTCTCCTAGCAATTACTAAAGTGCTAGAAAAAATAATTACACAACGTTTAATTACACGCATATTTAGAATATAATTAGACAATTTTAAGATGTCAACATGGATTCAGAGCAAACCATTCAACGGACACCGCGATACTTCAGTTTGTTTCAAAGGTCCAACAATTTTTAGGCAACAGATGCCATGTTGCAGGGATTTTTCTTGATTTATCTAAAGCTTTCGATTCATTAGACCATGATATTCTTTTATATAAACTAGGCAATATAGGAAGAAGACATGTCTTATTACAAATATCTTGCTAGTAATTATCTTCACAACAGAACTCAGGCTGTTTATTGCAATAAAATCTTTTCTTCTACTAAAGACATATCCAGAGGTGTTCCACAAGGTTCTGCGCTCGGGCCAATTCTATTCATAATTCATATTAATGACATTGTTTATTCTAGCTCCAAATGTAGCTTCACGATATATGCTGATGATACATCTCTCATTTCATCTGATAGAAATCTAAATACTCTATGCATCATGACCTTAACGAAGTATTAACTAGTGTAAATAATTGGCTCCAGATGAATAAGTTGAATTTTAATGTAGAGAAAAGCAAGTTTACACTCTTCAAAAATAGACCAGTAAAGACTGCGTTTCCCCCTGTCACATTAGAAGATAAACACAAAAACAAAGTATGATACACTAGATTTCTTGGTGTTTATGTTGATGAATATTCAAATTAGAACACCTATTTTAAAGAAGTATGTTTAAAATGATCTAGAGCCTGTTGAATATTTTATAGAATTCGTAGTCATTTTATGACAGATGTTCTAATAAGTATTTATTACATACTCTGTTGCCCTTATATGATTTGTTGCATCTCAGTATGGGCGTGCACATGGCAGTCTTGTCCAAATGTAGTTCAAAGGAAAATTTTAAGGTGAATAATCTTTATGAAAAATATGACTGTTGTTAATGTATATGTGAATAATAACTTCATGAATGTAAATTTTATTCACTGTTACTTTTTATTAGCAATATTAAAAAATGTAATAAATACTCAATCTAACCTATCTGACTTTATAGAAAATTAACGCCGCAGATGATCCAATAACGCTCATCTGCAGCTTCCAAGATTTCTCTTTAAAAACAGCTTCATGCACCATGCTCCTCAGGTGTGCAATGCTCTTCCAAAAAGGTATCAAGAAAGTGATACTCAATGGCACCTTAGCAATGTTCAAGAGAAAAATAAAACAGCATATAAAGACTGTTCAATGTATAAATTAATGTATACTTTATAGTAACTAATGTATATTAAGATTTGCATTTGTATATGTAGCGAATACTGATACGAATGTGTGTGTGTTTGTGTGTGTGTACACGCACTGTGGTTACCGACTGTGGGTGTTTCTGTTTATGTGTATATTAACTGATGTGTGTAAGTAGGTATGTGTTTATATACAATGTGATTTATGTTTATGCATATAAGAAAATAAGTTTGTCATCACAATAATTCCTTAAACATGAGTGTGTTATGATGAACTATGTATTTCATATCAAGACTATTAATAGTTGTAGCTGGCTTAAGTCTTAAACTTTAGAAAAAAAAAATCATGCCAGTCTGTAAAGGAGCATAGGTTCAGCAGACTGTGCCATATACGTCTACTCGTATTACGCAATACTCGTAATTATGTTAAAAAAGACAATGAATTTACTTACTTACTTACTTACTTACTTACTTACTTACTTACTTACTTACACACACACACACACACACACACACACACACACACACACACACACACACACACACACACACACACACACACACACACACACACACACACACACACACACACACACACACACACACACACACACACACACACACACACACACACACACACACACACACACACACCAAAAAGCCAAGTTCAATGTTAGACCATGCCAAACATCGTCTTCTAGAAAACCAATGTTCGCGTTGGAGTTGTACGTAGTTGATGAGTGAATGGCTTTATATTCATCGCATTAGTAACAATATTTCCTACCGTGACGAATCACGACCAAATACCACACTAAAGACTGCACTACGTTCATCCCGCCCTGGTATTTTTAGTGCCTTGCAATCCGCACTCTTCGAAGGATTTCTTATTCATATAATCTTCCCTCGGTCTTGGCATTTCAATTTCCGTCTGTATTCCCTTTGGCAAGTTCAATAGCCCAGCCAGTAAAATTTCCCGATGGATGAAAGTCAAATTCAAGCCGTGAATGCTTCACTCGTCTCGCCTGGGGCGCTTTGTGATGTTCAGAGAAAACCAAGGATTCCTGGAACACGGCAGCGATTGGGAAGGGAGAGGTGACCGTCACGCGAGGATGGTGCGAACACGACGAGCTAATTTTTTTTCTCTCTCTCTCTCTCTCTCTCTCTCTCTCTCTCTCGTCTGGTTAAGAAATGCACTATTAAGTAATACATTTTTTTTCTATTCTATTAAACTTGTGACAACTTTTGCATCATCACTGAAACACGTGCTCAGGGGACTCGATAATCGTAATCATAAAGCAGTTGGCGTCAATAATTTGGGTTATGTGTTACTCGCTTTGGATAGTCAATCTCGCCACGTTCGATATTCATGTCAGGTGTCAAAAACGCTTTATTGGTGAGTCAGCAAGTAAGGCACTCTACTGACTATCTGACTGCTGACTCCCATTACTATGTTGTCATCGTCACTATAGAGGAAGCGTTAACCAGGATCTTCACTACTTCACGCCTAACATCCGTAAAAATCGAATTCTTTACTTGATTTTCTTATGCTTTCTGTGTAAACTTAAATCTTTGTAGGAGAAGAGCATCAGAACGTCACTGATATGTCAGTCACTTCTAAATATTTTAACTTTTTACCTTGTGGCTCGTTTCTTTCATGCGTAGAAACAAATAATACAGTAAAATGCCCACAACAAACGAAATAGACATCAAAACAATAACATATAAAGTTGTCGTGCTTGCAAGTTGCACTATTCAGTTGCGTCCCTAATCTTCAAAACTGCTTTTGTGGGTTCATGGGAACGCATTTAATTTTATAAAATTTAATTAATTATTTTTATATAAAAGAGAGGAAAGCTGGCCAAGAGTAAAAAAAATAAAGCCCATTTAGTTGCCAGTTCCCGTGCAGGTCCGAGAAAGTTAGCAAATAGAAAGGGATAAGTATCTTGAAACCTCCCTCTTGAATGAAGTAAAGTCATAGGAGGATGAAAATACAAAAGCAGGTAAGGAGTTCCAGAGTTTACCAGAGAAAGGTATGAATTGGTTAACTCTTGAATTAGAGAGGTGGACAGCATAGGGGTGAAAGAAAGAAAAAGTCATGTGCAGCGAGGCCAAGGGAGGAGAGGATGCATGCAGTTAATAAAATCAGAATAACAGTTAGTATGAAAATAGCGGCTGAAGATAGCAAGAGAAACAACATTGCGGAGGTGAGAAAGAGGCTGAAGGCAGTAAGTCTGAGGAAGGAAATTGATAAGACGAAAAGTTTTTTATTCTACCCGATCTAATAAAACTGCGTCAGTGAAACTCTCCAAAAGATGCGATTGAGCGAATAAGGAAGGCCCTGTTGTTTAGAAGATCGTTGAATAATAGTAATAATAATAATGATGATAATAATAATAATAATAATAATAATAATAATGATAATGATAATAATAATAATAATAATAATAATAATGATAATAATAATAATAATAGGATAATAATAATAATAACAATAAGTGGGTGACAGAACAGAACCCTGAGGAATACCACTGTTAATATATTTAGGAGAAGAACAGTGGCCGTCTACCACAGCAGCAATAGAACGGTCAGAAAGGAAGCTTGACATAAAGTTGCAGAGAGAAGGATAAGAACCGCAAGAAGGTAGTTTGAAGATCAAAGCTCTGTACCAAACTCTATCAAAAAGCTTTTGATATGTCAAAAGTAACAGCAAAAGCAGGCGCAAAAGATCCAAACTATAGGGCGGTAGTTTGAGGGATTAGAACCGTCACCCTTTTTAGGAACAGGCTGAATGTAGGCAAACTTTCAGTAAGAACGAAAGATAGAAGACGATAGAGTTGAAAGAGTTCGGCCAGGCAAGGTGCAAGCATGGAGGCACACTTTTTGAACACAACAGGAGTGACCCCATGTTTAGGCCAGCTAGGGCAAGGAAAAGATGAAAATTTTAATGGAAGCCTTGAAATAGTCAGAGGGAGAAGAAAAGGGAGTGATAAACCCAGAATCATCCAAAGGAGGGAAAGATGAAGAAGTAAGGTAATTAGAGATGTTTTTGGCCAGATGCCAAGAATCCTGAATGGAGTTGGATTTCGAAAGATTTTGTCGTTTTCTATCAATGAAGGAGTTTTTGGCATGTTGAAAAACTTACTTGGCATGATTCCGGGCAGAAATATAAAGTGTTACGTTCACCGGTTAAACTGGTAAGATTGGCATGGGGAGCCGGTGAACAATAACAATAAAAAAAAACACTGCAGGTTCAACTGGTGAGGAAATGCAAAGGGGCACTTTAAAAGCTATTTTAATAACCCATAATGAAATTGACACATAGATATAACATGAAACATGAAACACAGATATATAACATGAAACACAGGAAAATGACATACACATATACATATAACACAGTAATAAATACAACAATAAAGAACCCAACTTAATACCTAACAATAATCCTAATCCTATATAGAGGCAATGTGGAAAACACGGACGAGGGAAGTGATACTTATGCGGTGTCGCAGTGGTGAAGTGCTGGGTGATGGTTGATCCCACGGTAGACCCAAGAGGCGTTGTGTTCACTGGTTGAGGCTTGGATCTCAACTTGCTTTTCCAGAAAGCCAAGAGCTGGCTCAACACTTCCGGTTGAGTCGAATGGGGCCGCGTGAATCCAACTTCGGGACAGTAGCGGGCTTCATGAAACGGTGACGTGGAGGGTTCATGAGACGGTGGCGTGGAAGGTTCACGAGACGGTGACGTGGAAGGGAGGCGGAGAGGTGGCGAACGAGGTAACAAGCGGAGGAGGTGATGGTAGTGGAGTATGTTACGGGCGGGCCGTAACATTTCCTCCCCCCTAAGACCTCCGTAATGGGCTCATGAAGGAGGTGAGACGGGAGATCTTGATAAGGCGTCGGCGATGATGTTGTCCACCCCCTTGATATGGTGGACTTCCAAGTTGAAGGGTTGAGTTAACAAGGCCCACCTAAGAATGCGTTGGTTTCGGTTCTTCATGGCGTGAAGGAAGGCCAGAGGATTGTGATCGGTGAAGACCTTCGTAGTTTGAGGACCAGGATGAAGATAGCACTCAAAACGTTGGAGCGCCAGGACGAGTGCCAGAGCCTCCTTCTCGATGGTGGAGTAGTTGAGTTGATGTTTTTTCAGCTTGGCGGAGTGATAGGCGATGGGATGGAGGATGCCGCTTGTAGGGTCCGTTTGTAGTAGGACAGCACCCACTCCAACTCCACTCGCGTCCACTTGTAGATGGAAGGGGCGGGAGTGATCCGGCGTCCAGACCACTGGTTCCGAGGAGAGAAACGCCTTGAGGTGTTGGAAGGCTTGGTCACAGGTCGGGGTCCAGTGGAAGGGGACGGAAGTGCTGATAAGGTCCGTCAGGGGGGCGGCCAGGGTGGAGAAGTTCCTACAGAATCTTCTGTAGAAACCAGCCATCCCCAAGAACCTCATGAGAGCTTTCCTGGTGGTAGGGACAGGAAGCCAAGGATGGCCTCCACGTTAGCTCTCTTGGGGCGAACCTTGCCGTTCCCCACCACATGTCCCAGGTAGACCACCGTAGACTTCCCGAAGGTGGACTTGGCCAGGTTGATTGTAAGCCCGGCTTCCTGCAACCGACCCATCAGCCTCCGAAGACGGGTCAGATGTGTCGCCCAGTCGTCCGCAGTCACCACCAGGTCGTCCAGATATGCAGATGTTCCCTCCAAGTCCTGAGTGATGTAATTTATAGCCCTCTGGAAGGTGGCGGGAGCATTAGACAAGCCAAAGGGCATCACTGTGTATTGGTATAGTCCGAAGGGGGTGATGAAGGCGGATATTATTTGGGCCTCGTCCGAGAGGGAATCTGGTAGTAACCTTTAAGTAAGTCTATAGTGGTTACAAATTTGGCTACTCCTATACTATCTATAAGGTCCTCTATCAAGGGCAATGGGTAGGAGTCTGGCACCGTCACTTTATTTAATTTCCTGTAGTCGGTGCAAAATCGACTACTACCATCTGGCTTAGATGTTAACAGGCAGGGAGAAGCCCAGGAGATATACTAGGTTCTGCAAGGTGATGACAGAGCAGATAGTCTACCTCTTTTTCATCAAGTCTCTTTTAATGGGTGAAATGCGATAGGCTGGTTGTCTTATAGGCTTGATGTCATTAGATATTAATGTTATGTCATGTTGGATAGTATTACAAACTCCTGGAAGGTCACCTGTGATTTCAGAAAAGTCTAGCAATAACTTTTTAAGATCAGACTGTTGTGAAGGTGTTAAGGAAAGAAACACCTCATCAAGGTTGGACATGATTTGGCTGTTTGAGGGGCGTCCTTTAGGTGACGAGAAGAGGAATTCGATGTCGGACTCTTCCTCGGGGGGCACAGGACCAGACTCCTTCCCTACCAGACATACAGGTACAGTGCGAGACAAGTCGTCCTCTGGTTCTCTGGAGTGGTAAGGTTTCATTAGATTAATATGAACTAGTTGGGAATCCTTACGACGGTCAGGAGTGTGGACCACATAATTTAATGGACTTAGTTTTTGAGCCACAACATAAGGTCCCATGAACTTACTGTGAAGAGCATTGCCTGGAGTGGGAGAAAAGTAAAACCTTGTCTCCTGGTTTGAAACTTCTCATGACAGATTTGGGAAGAGAATTCTGTTGCATTTTAGTTTGAGATTTGAGGAAGTTTGATTTAGCAAAAGATCTGACTTCACTGATTTTATTCTTAAGGTTACTGATGTAGTCAGACACACTGGGGCTTGAAGGAGTATTTTGAGTAAACCATTGATCCTTTAATATTTTGAGAGGCCCCCTGATCTGTCTACCATAGAGTAATTCAAAAGGGAGTAACCTAAAGAATCTTGAGGAGATTCTCTTAAAGCGAAGAGAAGGAAAGAAATACTTTCATCCCAGTCTCCTTGATGCTCCAAGCAATACTTCTTCATCATGGATTTTAATGTTTGGTGAAACCGCTCCAGACAGCCTTGGGATTGGGGTGGTAAGCCGAGGAGGTAACATGGTCGATGTTTAGCTCATTCACTATCTGTTGGAAAAAATGGCTAGTGAAATTGCTACCCTTGTCAGACTGAATTTGTTTTGGAATTCCTACCGAGGTGAAAAAATGTATTAGATGTTTTACAATGGTCTTTGATGTGATGTTCTTAAGAGGGAATGCTTCAGGGTACCTGGTAGTGGGATCCATGAGGGTTAACAAATACTGATTCCCTCGTTTGGTTTTGGGTAAGGGCCCTACGCAGTCTAGAATGATCTTTTCGAAGGGCTCCGTCTGAACTGGAATAGGCGTCAGAGGAGCTGGCACAAGGCGTTCGTTAGGCTTACCCACAATTTGACATATGTGACATGTTTTTACATAGTGTGACACATCCTTTTTCATTCCTGGCCAAAAAAATGTTGAAGAGCCTTCTTGTAGGTTTTTGGATGCCTAGATGACCTGACAATCCATCATGAGCTAGTTCTATAATGGCTGGTCTTACAGACAAGGGATGACAACTTGATGTGTTTCTGACCAGGTGTCTAGTTGTTTCAGTTCAGGAGGTCTGTAGGCACGCATCAGGACTCCTTCCTGATAATAAAAACAAGGCAATTTAGACATATCCTTTGTCTCACTGGCAACATGTCTGATCTTAGCCAAAGTGAGATCCTGTTCCTGAGCATTAATCAAATTCTCCTTTGAAATGATGTTATTGTACAAGTTGTCAGTAGAGGCAATCATTGGTGGAGGAGGTGGTGAAAGGGCAGGGGACTTGGACTGAGACCTGGTGACTGCACACACTGGGAAGAAGTGAGGGATGTTTCGTCCAGGGTCTTAGTGGGACTTTCTGTTAAGGGAGAATCAAGAACAATTAAGTTTGGAACAGCCAAGTTACCCGCAAGATCATTACCCAGTACAAGATGTACCCCGGTACTGGCAGTTCACCAGGTTTAATGGCTACCTCAACCTCTCCTGAAATGAACGGGCACTGTAAGCTAATATTAGCCAAGGGATAGGAGAGCTGTGATTCGAGACCTGTAAGGATCACCTTCTCCCAGTGAAAGCCTGTTTGATGTTAGGGATGACATCTTCCCTTAAGATGGATTGGGCAGCACCTGTATCACGCAGAACCTTGACATTTATTGCCTTGTCTTTACCATCAGTCAGGGACACTTTACCTTGATACATGTACGAGTCATAAAGTTCTAGAGGAGAGTTGACAGGGTTAGCTAGGGCCACTGGTTTCTTGTTCTCAAATGTGTTAGGTTTAGGGGCCACAAAAGAAAGTTGACGTTGAGAGGCCTTGCAATTTGGGTGTCTACATTTTTGGATCGTGTGACCTGGCTTCTTACAGTATGTACACCAGGGGGAATTATATGCATTTGGCGAGAATCCGGTCGGCTTACCACCCGCGCCCCAAAACCTTCCCCAAAGGAGGACCTAACATTAGATAGTGAACCACGACCTCTACTACCCAGGGATCCCATCAACAAAGCAAACGCATCAGCCACTTTAGCGGCAGACATAAGATCACTCTCTCCCGTTCTTCCACATGCCTCAGAATATTAAAGGGTAACTTGTTCTTCCATTCTTCCAGGACCATTAGATTGAGCAACTCCGAAAAGGTGGTAATGTTAAGGGCGGCTAACCATTTCTTAAATTGTCTTAGTTTCTCACTAGCAAATTCAACATAGGTGTGAGACTCTGGTTTCACATACTTTCGAAACTGTTGTCTGTATCCATCAGAAGTGATAGAGTAGGCGTCTAGAATGTTACCTTTGATCTCTTCATATTCTACCTCATCACTAAGGCCGTTGTATACCCTATAAGCTTTTCCTACTAGCTTAGGGACAAGGAGAGACACCCACTGATCCTTGGGCCATTTATTCCTATTAGCAATGCTCTCAAAAGCGCGAAATGACCCGTCAACATCAGATTCATCAAAAGGGGGAACTAGCGGAGCAGCTATAGCAGGATTAAAGCTTGCTAACTGTTTCTTTATATCTATTTCTTCCCCTCTAAACTTAGCGTCATTTCGTAGGGCTAACTCCTGAATTTCTAACTCTTTCTCCTGCCTTCTAAGTTGTAACTGAAATTCTCTCTCTTTATCTTCTTTTTCTGTCTGTAGTTGCATTTGTTTTTCCTGTAGTTGCATTTCCTGTTTCGCTTCTTTTTCTGCCTGTAGTTGCATTTGTTTTCATGCATCCGGTATTCTAGTTTAAGCTTCTCAATTTCCCATTGACTTATCCTACTCTTATCCTGTTCTTCCTGGGGACTGTGTATTATAGTCCTCGTAGAGGCTGACATGGGAGTTAACTCTTCTATGGCATTTCCTAGCAACTGACCTTCTTGCACTAGATGTTCAACAACTACATTCTTAATGACCTCTTTAGTCATCTGAGACGTGATGGGAACATCAAAATGTTTAGCGATGGTCTTCCATTGGTCCTTCTTGATATTAGCATCTTTAAGTTGTTCCAGAGAAGGGTCGGCACAAAAATCTTCAACGTTAAACTGAGCGGAAGCCATATTAAATAGATGTTAAACCACAAAAAAAAAAAAAAATGATAAGCGAATTACTTAAGTGAGGAACTTGGCAGAGTGATAATAAAGGCAACCTTGGAAATTACCTAGATTATACTTAAGTAAACACTTATGAGTACAATCACTAATGAGGGGTAAACTAGAGAGTTACGGCATTAAGAGGGATCCGGATTACTCTAGTTACGAGACTTGAGAGTGAGGAGCGAATTGTACTGAGACTTGTTATTGATAAGGAGGCGGATTAGTCTGAGAGACTAGTTAAAATGGCCGATTCTAACTAGCGAGAAAAATGATCCGCGAAGTGAGGGGATTGAGGGTTCGCATGAACATATGATGATCCCAACACTTGGATAACACTTATTACACACCTGCCTATGTGCAAAAATAGAGATAAGTGCTATCGGTGAACACGCCTTTCTACCTGGTTTCCTGCTCTACCACTGCTATGCGATACCAATGAAAGCCACTTGATCGCACAAAGGTAAATTTAAACCACACACAGAGTAAGTCACAGAAAAAAACACATCAAAGTCACAACACCACAGAAACAAAAAATAATGTAATCACAGAAAAAAAGTCACTGGAAAAATGGAACACTGAACATGGGTTATAATGGTCCTGTCACGGTCGCCAATTGTTACGTTCACCGGTTAAACTGGTAAGATTGGCATCGGGGAGCCGGTGAACAATAACAATAAAAAAAAACACTGCAGGTTCAACTGGTGAGGAAATGCAAAGGGGTCACTTTAAAAAGCTATTTTAATAACCCATAATGAAATTGACACAGATATAACATGAAACATGAAACACAGATATATAACATGAAACACAGGAAAATGACATACACATATACATATAACACAGTAATAAATACAACAATAAAGAACCCAACTTAATACCTAACAATAATCCTAATCCTATATGGAGGCAATGTGGAAAACACGGACGAGGGGAAGTGATACTTATGCGGTGTCGCAGTGGTGAAGTGCTGGGTGATGGTTGATCCCACGGTAGACCCAAGAGGCGTTGTGTTCACTGGTTGAGGCTTGGATCTCAACTTGCTTTTCAGAAAACCAAGAGCTGGCTCAACACTTCCGGTCGAGTCGAAAGGGGCCGCGTGAATCCAACTTCGGGACAGTAGCGGGGCTTCATGAAACGGTGACGTGGAGGGTTCATGAGACGGTGACGTGGAAGGTTCACGAGACGGTGACGTGGAAGGGGAGGCGGAGAGGTGGCGAACGAGGTAACAAGCGGAGGAGGTGATGGTAGTAATGTATGTTACGGGCGGGCAGTAACATTACTAATAATAGACTGACAGATGAAAAATGCAGTTTAACATTAACAAATGCAAAGTACTGAGCGTAGGTAAAGGAAATCCACTCAATAGGTACACGATAAACAACGAGAACCTGGGAGGTTCAGAATATGAAAAAGACTTAGGAGTTATTGTTAGCTCCGATCTTGGTCAAAGAAAACAATGCATAAAGAATAGAAATAAGACAAATAGGGTTCTAGGATTAATTTTTAGGAGTGTTAAAATCAAATCCTGAAGTAATATTAAAGTTATATTTGGTATTGACCAGGTCGCATCTACATTATGCTGTACAGTTCTGGTCCCAACATTATAGGAAGGATATAGATTTATTAGTATCAGTGCCAAGGAGAATGTCTATAAGGATACTGGATATGAAGGATATTCCCTACGTTTCGGAATTGAGGATAGTACATTTGTATTCCCTAGAGACGTAGGTTAAGAGGGAAATAATAGAAGTTTTTAGTGGTATATAGGCCATAACAAAAAGGACATGAATAAAAATTTTAGGATTAGTAGCCAGGATAGAACCAGAAATAATGGGTTCAAGCTGGTGAAATTTAGGTTTAGGAAAGATATGGGAAGTGGTTGATGAATGGAACGGACTCAGTAACCATGCTGTTAGTGCTGAGTCTACAGGGAACATTAAAAGAAGATTAGACAAATTTATGGATGAGGGTGCTAGGTGGATTAGGTAATTTTGTTCATACAGTGACTGCCACGTGATAGGCCTGACGGTCTCTAGCAGCTTCCTTAAATTTTTTATGTTCTTATGTTCGTAGGCCTACATGTGGCAGTCCCTGTATGACCATACCTACCTTTTTCCACCTCTCATCCCCATCCACATATTTGTCCAATCTTCTTTTAAATCTCTCTATATAATCAACACTAACCGCCTGATTACTGAGTACGTTCCATTCAACCACTCTATTAGAAAACCATTTCTTTTCCAACTCTTTCTTAAACCAAAAATTTTTCAAGCTTGAACCTATTATTTCTAGTTCTATCCTGGGTACTGATTCAAAGGACTTTGTTTACTGTATGTATTCCTCGTTATAACCCATACACCAATTAAATACTTCTATCAGGTTCCCTATTAACCTATGTCTCTCTAAGGAGTGTAAAGTGCTTTAATCTCGCGTCGTAGAGAAAATACCTCATACCTTTTATCTTTTTAGTTATTGACCTTTACACTGGTTTTAATAGAGCAATAGTGTTCTTATAATGTGGGAACCAAAAGTGAACAGCATAATCTAGGTGCTGTCTGACCAGCGCTAAATATAACTTTAAAATTGCTTCGGGACTTTTGATTTTAACACTATTAAAAATTAATCCTAATACCCTATTTGCCATATTTCTAGCTTCTATGCACTGTTTTTTCATATCCTGAACCTACTATAGCCTCATTGTTTATCTAGTACATTATTATAGTGTAAAGTTTCTCCGCCTACGCTCAGTACTTTGCATTTATTAATGGTAAATTTCGTTTGCTATCTGTCTGTCCATTCATTCATCCTATCCTGAAAGGAGAAGGCATTATAATCTGATTTAATTAATCTACCTATCTTCATGTTATCCGCAAATTTTCTAATATCACTACTAATTCCACCACTATCCAAATCATCATTACATATCATAAACAACAATGGATCTAAAACTGATCCCTGTGCATACCACTAACTACTTAATTAATCCCACTCTAAATTAAGAGCCGTTTCTTACAAATCTGTTACCTATGGACTAGCCACTTCCTCATCTAGCCTAATATTTGTCCCTGTATTTCGTGCGCCCTACCCTTTCTAAAATTCAGGTATAGGATATCATAACTATCTTCATTATCTGCCGCATGATAAACTTTACTATAAAAGCTTAACAAGTTTGTAAGGCACGACTTTCCCTTCGTAAAAACATATTGTGAGTGATATATGAAGATGTGCTTGTCTAAATGCGCCCTAATTTTCCTCGCTATTATTTACTCGATTAATTTACCTACAACTGATGTTAAGGTGACAGGTGTACAATTAGACGCTAGTTTTATATCCTTTCTTAAATAAGGGTACTACATTGGCTTGCCTCTTCATTACTGGTACCTCCCCTCTTTCTACTGGTTTCCCAAAGACAGAAGCTAACGGCTCACTAACGACCTCTTTTGCATTCTTTAAGTACTCTAGGATATATGTTCTTCGGATCTTCGTGAGTTGATTTCTTTGTTAGTCGATGAGTATCATGTTCTACGAGTACAATCTCCTTAGTTATGGAAATAATATGTCAGCTTCTCAATCTCTCTTGTTCTAGAAACCTGTTCACCATCTGGGATTTTCTGTATGTCTTCCTGTGCGAAAACAATAAAAAAATATTCGTTTATAATCTTATTAATCTTCTCCACGAAAGTAACCAGCTTCCCATCACCTGCATTTAATGTATTTATTTCTTTTCTATTCTTCGTCCTGTTTATCTGACAAAATCCCTTGGGATCAGTCTTTGTCTGATTGGCTACCTTCAACTCATAATTGTTTTTAGATTTCTTCGTTAACTTCCTGAGTTTTTAAATTAATTCGTTATACTGTGCCAATAAGATATTTTCTTTCTAGTTCTATGTAGTTTTTGATCTACCAGCCACTTAGGGGCATTCCTATGTTTGAAAAAAGTGTCCTGAATTATCTTTAGAAATTCCTCTGCTTCACTGTTGCCCACCATCAGGCTCCAGTCGACATTCTTAAAATTAAAATAATTTGCCTAGCACACATGACTGTACCTACCTACTGTATTTATATCCTGGCATAGTGAGGAGTTAATTTTATTTGTAGAATTCTGTGGCTTTACACTAAACCATTACATCTGATTATGAATCTTCCTTAACATATCTTCGAATTTCATTCTTAATATAACATACTAATGTGTATCTAAAGTGCAGCGCTACCGCTCCTCTTTTCCCGTTTTTCCTGTCCTTATGGAATGGTGCGTAACCATCAATTTTAACCTTCAAATTAAATTCTTTTCCTGACATGTCTAATCAAGTTTCTCTTAAGGCAGTAGTATCAAAGTTTTCCTTCTTTTTATGCAATAGGAGAAAACGGGTGAAAGGCGACATAAGTAAATAAAAGGCTCACTTAGTTACCACTTCCCGTGCAGGTCTGAGAGGGAGTTAGCCAAATGAAAGGGATAAATGTCTTGAAACTTCCTTTATAAATAAGTTCAGGTCATAGGAAGATAGAAATACAAAAGCAAGTAGGGAATTTCAAAGTTTACCAGAGAAAGATATGAGTGATAGAAAGCACTGGTTAACTCTTGTATTACAGAGGTGGACAAGAATAGGGGTGAGAGGAAGAAGAATGTCTAGTGCAGCGAGGCCGCGGGAGAAGGGGAGGTATGCAGTTAGTAAGATCAGAAGAACAGTTGGCATGAAAACAGCTGTAGAAGATAGCAAGAGATGCAACACTGTGGAGGTGGAAAGAGGCTGAAGACAGTCAGTCAGAGGAGAGGAATTGATAAGATGAAAAGTTTTTTATTTCATCTTATCTAATAAAACACAAACAGTGTGATTGGATCTTCTTCATATATTTCGAGATTTACTCCATACATGAGCGGATAAGGCCCTCATGTAACTGTAACCGTTACTCCTGTGGCAAGAGTGGCGAGTGGGGGCGGCATGGAGTCGCAGACAATGAAGTTTCACTCAGGGTCACCCAGGGACAAGAGACCAAACCAACACGCTTGCTGAGGCTTAATACATATATCTGATTACACAACACAAATAATTCTACCACCATACGGTGCCTTCGGCACCCTCTACACAACTCTCTCACTCTAATATCAGTGCTGCACCACACTTCCCCATACTCTGTTTTGAATAATTTCTGGTTTGGGTCAAGGCGACCTCTGCCAGGCAGTAACACACCATATAACCATTGGTACACTTTTGGGGTCGCCCTGGTTTCCTTTGTTACCCTTTTATCACACTACAACAAGGTATTATGGCCCCAGATTCAAACACTTGCTAAGTATACACAGATCCTGCTATAACACTATATCTGTTAAGAGGACCGAAAACTAGGTCGGTAGACGACCTCAAAGGATATGAAGTTTCCAGGAGAGTCGGGGCGAATATGGCCGACCTCCCTTGGTTCACTCTGTTCCTGGAGTGTGGCAACTGATCTGCCATCTGTGGAACTACTACCAAATAGTTCAAACGTGAACACGAGTGGAGTTAAAGATTGCTTCAGAAGCGTCTCATAAGATTCGGATAGTTACACTTGTACAAAGAAAGCTGTTGGGGTATGAGAAAACTGGCGGAAACGCCTCAGAACGCTTAATTTCATAGAAGCTCTTTTAGCAAGAGTTGATGTGCTAAGTTTCCGGTTTGGATCATAAAGACAAACCGAGGATATTCTGTGTAAAAGAGGGGGACAGTTGAATGTCATAGAAGAAGAGGAGATATTTGTCTGGAAGCTTGTGTCGAGTTGATAAATGGAGGAATTTAGTTCTTGAGCCATTGAACATTACTAAATTTTCTATCTCCTAATCAGAAATTTAGAGAGATCAGAAGTCAGGCGTTCTGTGGCTTCTCTGCATGATCCCTTTATTGACTTACTAAAGGGTTGGTCGTCTCTGAAAAGACGTGGAAAAGTGTAGAATGATATCATTAGTGTTGGAGTGGATAGGGCAAGAAATTTAGATTAGAAGGTGATTGATGAGTAATAGAAAGAGAGTTGGTGATAGGACAAAACCCTGGGGAACACCACTGCTAATAGATTTAGGAGAACAGTGGTCGCCTACCACGTCAGCAATAGAACGGTCGGAGAGGAAACTTGGGATTAAGTTGCAGAGAGTTTAGATCACAGGTATTCTTGTCTCTTATTTGCATTTTACTATTCAATATAATCAGCCGGTTCTTGATTAGTTTAGTATTGATTTACAATACACCCCTTTAACAATGAGTGAAGACAGTCAAAGAGGCGTGGTTCCATACTGCATGTTTTTGATGTCCGAGTTCATGTCAAGGATCGTCAGTAAAATGACAAGCTTCATGTGCGCCGTCACTTGTGGGATACCTTGTACGTGACCACATCAACCTGGAGAACAGCACTATGATGATGACTAAAGTACATAACCATGGGTTTCAGGCGAGTTACATCGAGCAGATGGAGCTAAAATCTTTTCTAAAAAATTCATTGAAGAATGACCCAACACAAAATGGTTCCCTTGATCGCAGCTTTCTTGTGAAGGTCGCGCCAATGAATCCTGATCTGAAACGCCTCTGCGCCGCATCTTCTCATCTTTGAAAAGGCTGGGACGGTCTGGGATCAGCATGGTGGAAGGCGGATAACACAAGGGTTGGAATGAAATGGCTTGTGCTTCGCTCACATATTCAATTTAATGGGTGGCACTTGTAACTCACCTTCTTCAGCAACTAGATATATTACTAATTTCCTAGGTAGTAGAATGACTATGTATGCAGGTAAATGAGTGTGGATGGCCATAGAAGGAATTAGAATGGTAACGCCATGCTAATTCCTTCCTTTCATTGCTACTGATAAATAATCAATATAATATACGTTATACAAAGAGTCTTTTTGATAGCTTCTCTGTGTAATGTTTCACTTATCTTAAACTGAATATTCAGAGAGCTGTAGTAAAAAAAAATATTGTATTTATTCACTTGTGACTGCGGCCAACGAACTCGCAAATATTTCTGCAACTTGAGGCACCACGCTCCTCTCTGAGCGGCCGCCGCCAGTCAGACTAAGCAACATAAGAAACGCTACTGTCACACATTCACGAATGTGAGCCACGTATCCTCCCGTAAGTAGAATTTTGTCAATACGTGGAGATACGTGGTCATATTTTACCACCACCATCACCAAAAAAGAGAGAGAAAAAAAAAAAAAAACGTGTCAGTGGGCGATCTACAAGGTGTTTACGCGGTTAGAAGCACTTAGGGTACACCTACGTACAAATGCGAAGCAGCCGATGCACACAGGGAATACGAGGTGCTTACGAGGAAATATGCCACGCCCTCACCAGCACCACGTGCCGGTGCCCCGCATTCACTGGTATGTGGCACGTAGTATCTGCACAACATAGCGAACAACGTGGTGAATACCTGCCATGTACTTACATATTTGACAACCACACCTCTCAGGCAATCAGTTGCTGCAGCACTTTCGGAGAGTCAACAGCTCCGTTTCATTTATCGTTGTATTCTATTCATATGTTTACCTGTACTTGTTAATTCTCTCAGTATAAATTACAATTTTTATTTACAATTCTCTGTAGGTATGTTGTCTATCATTTGATATGCATATAACAAATTACATACATTGCATTTACTTTTTGCAATTATTATTTAAAGTCACACAAAGGCTATCAAACAATAGTCAATTTTCAGGTGTCTCCAGTATTGTTATTTCCATATTTCACCTTCCATATTTTACTTTCTTCTTTCATTGTACTCGTTTCAATTTTTTTTTATTTATACCACGTGGGGTTTTCACGGGAATTTATGGGCTAAAGAGAGTACTTTTTGGGTCACCTCCTATCTCAAAGCCCACCCGCTAGGATACCGTTGCCCCGAGTGAGGAAGCCCAACCTACACTCGGACCGTGGACAGGATTCGAACCCGTGCGCTTGGAGACCCCTCGAACCCCAAAGCTCGCAAGGTTCCACTGTACCACGGCGGCCAATTTGTATACCTATATTTATTACTTCTCTCAGTATAAATATATATGAATAAATTAATATAGTTTTCTATAGTTTTATATCAATTATAATATTTCATATTATTTACATGGCATTTACATACTGCTATTACTAGTAAAAGTCACATAAAGGATATGAAAACCAAGTTGTATAAATGCACATTTTAATCTTCATTTGCTGATCAGCATATGTGAAAACACTGGCAGGCAGGCAACATACCTCTAAACACATCATGCACAAAGTGACACACACATAAACAAGTTAACACAGCATAAACACACACCGACAAACACACAGACAAAGCACTGCCTACTGCTGGGAGCGATGGAGTGGTGCGTGAAGGTCTGTTACACAGGCAGGCAGTACATGAACTGTCGACATATGCTCTACGCACAGCTTTTATATGCCTCGTACTGCATGGGTGCACAGTAATCTCAGGAACTATAGTATACGTGCAGTGGAAGGTAGTGCGAGACTCTCGCGAGGCTCCGGCGTGGCTGGACGCATAAGGGCATGGTACGCTTCCGGTACTATCCACGTACAGACCACGTGGTGCGGCTATTCGCACACACCGTTTGACGTGGACACCGCCGTATATTTGGAACATGTCCCAAAGATACCGCGCCACCCGCTTACCGGCGAGAGGTACGTGTTGCCGGCACGCATCCCTTCGGTACGCCCAGGTATGTTTTCCAACACCACGAGGCTGTTACATGGTTTTTACGAGGTGTTTGCCGTATGGGCAAAATTCTACATACGGGAGGATACGTGGCTCACATACGTGAATACGTGACAGTAGTATTGGTTTCTTAAAGCTATGTAAATATTTGAATGAGTACATTTTAAAGCGTTCACCTTCGACATCATCTGGAAACAGAACCTCATCACAAGTACTTTCATCAACAACACTGAAGTAATAACTAATTAATCAGTGGCATTGTATTCACATCCTGGGGACACCCTTGCAACCCGGCAATGAAGTGGGGTCAGAGTCCCACAGTGGTCTTGTGCTGTCGACACACAGGTAGATTGAGAGAGATGGCTTTTATTGATAACACACACACACACACACACACACACACACACACACACACACACACACACACACACACACACACACACACACACACACACACTTGGACAATAATTAAGTGATATGAAAGCTCTTAAGCGAAAAAAAAAAAAAAATGATCACATCTCAAATCAATCATCAGTGGAACGCTTGAAGGCATCACTGAAGATTTAGTGTTCATTTCAAAGTACTTCTCTGTCTGTTTGTGATTGTCTGCCTGTTTCTTCTTCTTCTCTCTCTCTCTCTCTCTCTCTCTCTCTGGTCGGTAATTAACTTGTGTTTTCCTTTCCCTCTCATTTTTTTACCCTCTCTTCTCTTCCTCTCCCATTTTCTTTAACTTTTCCTCTCGTTTTTCGATTTTTCCTTTTTTCTGTTTTTTCTCTCCCCTCCCTCTCCCCATTAGATATCAAAACCTTTACGACTCACACATCCAGACATTCCTTCTCTCCCTTCCTTCCTGGTTCCTTTACTCAAGATAGTTTTCACACGCACACACTTCTGAAGATTAAATTCTGACCTACTCTCCGAAGAAAGTCTAATACTCGTATAGTTACAATCCTTTCATAAACTTTTCAACCTCCCTTTCTCTCATATGTTACGTCGCTGACCTAGTGTTTGTTTGTTTGGTGGCTTGTTTGTATTGCCTGCTTACTATCCAAGAGGAACGTCTGTGGCTCTCTGTTGCAATACTCATTTGTAGGATTAAAGGTTGGAAGTTTAATTTCAGGTAAAGGTACTTATTTTCTAACATTCCGTGTAGCGCTCTCTCTTGTTTCTAGCTGAAGGCGTAATACCTTTGTTGTTGCAAGATATAACCATAAATCTCCTATTATTAGTACTACTATTTCTGTACTACTACTGATACTACTTTTACTACTTAGCAGGAGGAGGTAGTAGACACCTACCGAAACAATAACTTACTCCCAGTGAGATCTAATAGCACTAGTTCAGGGGGTGCTGTGAACATTTCATAAAGCTAGTTGTGATCTCGCTGAATGTTTCCCTTTGTGTCTCACAACTTAAGGGGGCAGTCACAGCCTACCCTCTAAAGACAACTCTCCTTCTTCACACAAAACTACATGCACTTACCACACATACACCCTTCACTTCAAATTAAAATTCAAAAGAAAAATGGAACCCGATAATATTAATGCCTCGGAGTCCCCCTAAAGGGAGGGGACCAAAAATGTCCCCAGGTCGGACACCTCTCCTGTTAAAGACCCCAAATGACTTGACACCTCCCTCAACTTTTTCTACATTAACTTCTGCAACATTCGCGGTCTTAGATCTAATTTTCAATCTGTGGAACACCACCTCTCCTCTACTAAACCTCATCTTCTTTTCCTCACCGAAACACAGCTGTCTGAGGCAACTGACAGTAGCCCCTTCTCTGTTCCCTCCTACTTTCTCTATCCTCATTTTCATTCCAAAGCTGGATGTTGCATCTATGTGCGCAACGACTTAACTTGCTCTCGTGCCCACGCTCTTGAGTCTTTCGAATTTTCCACCATCTGGCTACGACTTAACAGTCACTCTCAAACTAAATTAATCTGTGCTGTTTATCTTTCCTCTAACTCTTCTGACTATAGTAAATTCTTCGACTACTTAATTTCTAAAGTGGAGCACAATCTGTCTCTCTACCCTTTCGCTGAGATTTCCATTCTTGGAGATTTCAATGTTCACCACCAGCTTTGGCTTTCCTCTCCCTTCACTGACCACCCTGGTGAACTAGCCTTCGACTTTGCTATCCTCCATGACCTAGAGCAACTGGTGAAACATCCTACTCGTATTCCTGACCGTCTTGGAGACACGCCCAACATTCTTGATCTCTGCTTATGCTGTCACCCTTTCATCTCCGTTGGGCTCCTCCTATCACAATCTCATTGTGGCACCACTGCCATCTCTTCTGTCTCTAAAGCTGAACTCTTTTCTCAAACCTTTGCTCACAACTCCACCTTGGACGATTCTGGACTTGTCCCTCCCTCTCCTCCTCCCTCTGACTATTTCATGTCTACAATTAAAATTCTTCGTAATGATGTTTTCCATGCCCTCGCTGGCCTAAACCCTCGGAAGGCTTATGGACCTGATGGGGCCCCTCCTATTGTTCTCAAAATCTGTGCTTCCGTGCTTGCACCTTGCCTGGCCAAACTCTTCCAACTTTGTCTATCGACTTCTACCTTTCCTTCCTGCTGGAAGTTCGCCTACATTCAGGCTGTTCCTAAAAAGGGTGACCGTTCTAACCCCTCAAACTACCGTCCTATAGCTTTAATCTCTTGCTTGTCTAAAGTTTTTGAATTTATCCTGAATAGGAAGATTCTCAAACATCTGTCACTTCACAATCTTCTGTCTGATCGCCAGTATGGCTTCCGTCAAGGTCGCTCTACTGGTGATCTTCTGGGTTTCCTTATTGAGTCTTGGTCATCCTCTTTTAGGTATTTCAGTGAAACTTTTGCTGTAGCATTAGACATATCAAAAGCTTTTGATAGAGTCTGGAATAAAGCTTTGATTTCAAAACTACCCTCCTATGGCTTCTATCCTTCTCTCTGCAACTTTATCTCAAGTTCCCTTTCCGACCGCTCTATTGCTGCTGTGGTAGATGGCTACTGTTCTTCTCCTAAATCTATTAATAGTGGTGTTCCTCAGGGTTCTGTCCTGTCACCTCCTCTCTTTCTATTATTCATTAATGACCTTAACCAAACTTCTTGCCCTATCCACTCCTACGCTGATGATACCACCATACATTTTTCCCCATTCTTTCAGAGACGACCAACCCTTCAGGAAGTACTACTACTACTACTACTACTACTACTACTACTACTACTACTACTACTACACTACTACTACTACTACTACTACTACTACTACTACTACTACTACTACTACTACTACTACTACTACTACTACTACTACTACTACTAAAGAATACCTCCACCCCATGTTTATTGATGCGTCAATTAGGGCTCCACTACTTGGAGGTCATTAGCCCCAACTCTCGCTAATGACTGTGGCATCCAACCATATCTAATACTCTATAATATAAACATTAGTTGTTAGCTATAAATTCACTCTACCTCTACTCTATCTACTCTTATGCCACTCTCCACCACTGTAGCCTCGCAGTCAAGGCCACTTAAATCTGCAGGTATGGGAGTGGAATGCCTTGTCCCCCTGAGACACAGGAGGGCTGATCTGAGGAGGAGAATGAAAGACGGCACCTCATCCATGCGACGACATGGCTCCTTGGCTGGTGCTTCTTTTCTGCCATTAGGTCGGCTAGTCTTGAGTAGAAGCACTGAGCCTTGGAGCCCATCCCGCCAGATGTGGTGAAGACCAGAGGTGTGAAGCTGCCCTGGTCAATGTGTTGGATTCTCTCCCCATACGCTCGGATCTTCTCCTGCTCATTCTTGCGGTGGGCGGCCTCCAGGAGAGTTCGTGGTGACAGGCGGCCATCGGGTCAAAGATCCGTATGTCCATGAATGCTTTCTGTCCCTTGTCCAGAACCCTCGTGCGCTGACGTCGACTCGAGCCTCGTTGGTGGTGTTGGCTGTTCTGTAGCGCAGGTGCTCGCCGTCTAGCGGTAGGAGGGTCGGTTCAGTGGAGACATCGTGGCACACCTCCTGAGCATGCTGGCGGTCAGATCTCTCACCTCATCGTGCCTGATACATACGAATCCCCTTTTGCACGTCATGGTGTGGTTGACGTCATTGGGGAACTACACACACAGGTACTGGGAGTCCTTCCACCGGCCAGCCGTACCTCAGAGCAATGGCGTCGACAAATTCTTGTTTGTTGAGGCTGAAGCCCTTCGCTCCAATGGGCAGTGACGTTAGCCAGTTAGAGGCTCCTGTTTCCTGTGCAGTGTGGATTTTTCTCACTGTGGTTGCAGGCAGGATGTTTTTCAGGTCTTCGAGACAGTTTCGTTGATGTTGTTGCCTGTCTCTAGATATAATTCGTCTTTGCTCAGTGACTGCACTTTGGGCTATTTCACCATGTGCGTCCTGAGCAATGATCTCTGTGAGGGACCTGGTGAGCTTGAGGGAGTTGAGGTTCTCCACAGTCGCTAACTTCTTAGGGGAGGTGATTCCCATCCCGCCCAGTCTTGGTGGAAGTTCGAGCAGCGCCCTCTCCCCATCTCCGATGGTGTGGGATCTCAGTAACGCTGGGATGAAGGTGTTCCTTATCGAGACCTCCAGTGGTGCAAGGAGAGGGCTGATGCCTGGGATGGTGCGCATGGCGAATCTCCATCGATGCTGCAAGCCGTGGGTGTAGGCGGAGTAGGCTGCATGAGGCTCAGTCCTGGCCATGTCAGACAGGACCTCCACCTCATGTATCCACTCCTTCACCTTCTCTCCTATGTATTCCTTCTTGAACTCCTCTGTTCCGATGACAGCACCCAAATGCCGCTGTCCATCCTTTGTTATTATAACTCCACTGCCACTGAAGCTATCCACTGCACTGTCATAGTGTTCAGGCTTTACAATAAGGACGGACTTAGCGGCACTGGGTGTGTACCCTATGATGGGACCATTATCGTTCACTAAGCCCCACCATTTTTCAAGTCTGTTATTTTGCCGGCCCCTGACAGGTCATCCGCGTACGCCACTTGCTTCACACTCGTTTTCTCATATGAGATAACTTGTTGCAGCACTGAAAGTCCGAGGGCGTACATCGCCATGGCCACTGGGTCACCTTGTGTTGTCCCTTCCATGGACTTTAACACCTTAACACTATTACCACTATTACTACATATGTACAAATCCGAGGGGTCACTATATGTGTTTTCTACATAGTGTGCCAGAGAGGGACATTTTACTCGAATGTTATGAAGCATTGTTTTTCTGTTAATAGTGTTGAAAGCGTTTTTGGCGTCCACTAATAACACCGCTTCACAATTGTCTTCACTGAATATTTCCCTCATAGCGTGGATGGCGGCTTCCTCC
>NC_059293.1:8553503-8571003 GCF_017591435.1 Portunus trituberculatus
TTTTTCTTCATCGTCTTCCTGTTGCTTTTCCGGTTTGGTTTTCCTTTTTCTGCTGTTTCTTTTTCTTTTTAGTTATAAAGTCAGCAGAACAATATAGTATGTATTTAGGTATATATGTATTATTACTATTGTTAATAGTAGGTATAAATTATCAAATAAATCAATAAAGATTAGCTCGTTTTCTCGACAATAGCGTTCCCTTTCGCTAAAAAAAAAAGGTAACAGATAAAGATATACAAATAGCACAAAATAAAACGAAATTAATAAACAAGAAATGCTCAAATATGTTGGCCTGTTTAGTTGTGGAGGTGCCTTTGATGTTACCTTCTTGAAACCGCTTAAATAGTAGCAGCAGGGGAGGAACAGAAGCAGGCTGTTATAGAGTTCACCACTGTGTGTGTGTGTGTGTGTGTGTGTGTGTGTGTGTGTGTGTGTAATTCACTGTTTGATCTGCTGCAGTCTCTGACGAGACAGCCAGACGTTACCCTACGGAACGAGCTCAGAGCTCATTATTTCCGATCTTCGGATAGGCCTGAGACCAGGCACACACCACACACCGGGACAACAAGGTCACAACTCCTCGATTTACATCCCGTACTTACTCACTGCTAGGTGAACAGGGGCTACACGTGTAAGGAGACACACCCAAATATCTCCATCCGGCCGGGGAATCGAACTCCGGTCCTCTGGCTTGTGAAGCCAGGGCTCTAACCACTGAGCTACCGGGCCGTGTGTGTGTGTGTGTGTGTGTGTGTGTGTGACCTGGTTTTTAATATATATGACACTGCTCTCTACGACTTATCCCTCCCCTTCTCTCTCTCTCTCTCTCTCTCTCTCTCTCTCTCTCTCTCTCTCTCTCTCCCTCTCATGTTCGTGTTTAATCAATGACCTCCACAGCTGCATAATAATTACGCACCTTCCTCTTCTCATTTTTACCATCCACTTCTGCGAGATTGCCTCCTGATCTTCTCATGGAAACAAGCGTCGCATTCGGAACATTCTGGGAAGCTCGGTAATCTAGATGGGGGAGCGTCCTGGAAACGAGGCGTGGGAACCTATATAAGGCGGCGCAAGGCTGAGACCGCGTCAGTTGCAGCGTGACTCGTGCGGTCAACACATCCACTTACTTCAGTTTTATCTTCCCGGAAAAAGAAAATGGACTTCGATCGAGGAGTGACTGTGTGATTGGCTCGTCTACTGAGAACATAAGCAGTAGCATGACAGATTAAGCGTTCCAGAAGAGAAAGAAAAGGAAGAAATTTGAGCAGCACAAACTTCGCAGGCGTTGAAGTAGAAGCAGTGGCAGGAGTTAGAGCATCTGACGTCCACCTCGTCCGCAAGACTTGTAGGGTAAGATAAAAGCAGTGTTTCTTATCTCAGTGTGAAGGGCCAGAAGGTCTTTATAGCAGGTAGGAGGGGAAGGTGAGGTGATGTGGTAATAATACTGATAACATTCCCTGGTGTGTTTAGTGAAAGGGTTTCGTTGTGATATATATTTCTTCTCTGCCCAATAAGAATCTTGCACATAAAAGATAGTTGCATAAGTGAATTCTTAGACAAAAGAACAAAATCGTGAATTGCCATAGAAATTCCAAACAAGTTCGTGTTTCTAATGATGTAAATGAATTGAGCGCGCGTTAATGACAAATATACATAACATACACTAATGTAAAACGAGTTTGATTTTTCTTCGGTAAATTGGTATAAATCTGAAGTAAAGTTTATTAAACTAGTGTAAGAGTTCATATTAGATGGAGTGCTGTGGTATGCAAATACAATAAATGATGAGCGACGCAATGAAATATAAAGAATGAATAGCGCATGAAGAACACACACACACACACACACACACACACACACACATGAATACATAAACAACTTAGAAAATCAACCAGAATGAGCAGAGAGAATGAAATTAACAATGTAAAAAGGCACTACCTGTAACCTTGGAGAAAAAAAAAAAACTTGTCTGCTACGCGGTTTCTTAATTGTTATAGAAACAAACGCCTGGTGGAAGTTTTGAGTAAGACTTCAAGACTTTACCAAAAGAAAAGGAGTGATGGACAAACTCAAAACTTTTAATGCTTACAATTTTGAAGTTTTTACCTTTCTTCATAATCCTTCACCTTATCCTTTGCTAACGTTCATAACAATGTAAAAAGTAATAAAAATAAATAGATAGATAGGGAAAGAAAAAGAAAATCAGAAAATTATGTTTCTTACACTATGAATATACTAAGAGACTCCAGAATTATGAAAAGAAAGAAAAGGGGACGAAGAAAATAAAAAAAGAGTCATCTTCACACTTTATGGCGATATTCAGTAATTCACAATACCAAAGACAGAACAAGATCTTTTCTAATCACCAACACGAATAAAAGGAGAGATTAAAATACCTTTCTATGTGACTGGTCTGTATAATGGTTCAAGGCGCAAGTGGAAGCAAAAGAAGAAGGAAAAGCATTAGGGTCGTTTGTGACTAACCTTTCACTGCGGCATGAGACAATTAACATCGCCAAAAGTAAGACATAAAATTCCGACTAGCATCTACAAGGAAATTAAATAAAAAAAAATACTAGGTAAGGAGAATTAAGGATGGATTTGCCAACTAGCTGTGCAAGGCGTAAAAATCAATGGGGTGAAACTATCCGGCTATGAAGAGTTTATATCGATCAAAGGCACTAAGATGGAGTAATAAGTGACAGACGGGCACAGATAGGCGAAAGGTTAACGTCCCGACCACGTGACAGCCACCACCATCACCACTAGTACCACCACGCCTCATTACTGCAACCGAGTTACGGCGCTGAAACGTGACTAAAAAAAAAAAAAATCACATAAACGCATACAGTATACACACACACACACACACACACACACACACACACACACTACTGCGTAAACGAGCGAGAGAGAGAGAGAGAGAGAGAGAGAGAGAGAGCGTAAGGTAGCAACATGGCGCTGTACTGTGACGCACATTGGCAACAGAGAATTACGCAACATGGCTCATAGACATGTGAGAGAGAGAGAGAGAGAGAGAGAGAGAGAGAGAGAGAGAGAGAGAGAGAGAGAGAGAGAACGACGCAGTACGGAACAAAATAAATGAAAATGTGGTGGTAGAAAGTGTGAGAAAAACAATACACAAAAAAAGAAAGGAAAAGATTATAGGAAGAAATTAGTTGGGGAAAAACAAGAAGAAAGGGACATGAAAATTGAAGATACTGTGGAGAAAAAAATAGAGAAAGGAGAGAGATGGACTTGAAGAGACGGAATAGAAAAAAGGAAAAAAAAGATAAGAAAATAACAAAAAAATAATGTAGAGGATGGTAAAAGGAAAGAAGAGCGGGAAGAAAGAGGGAATACGACAAAATGAGAAATAAAGGAAGCAAAAAGACGATAGTATTGAAAAATAATGCGATGGAAGGGAGGAACGATAAATGGAAACACAAAGAGATTACGAAGATGTGAAAAAAGGAAGGAGGGAAGAGAAGAAAGAAATGGAGAATGGAAAGATGGGTGAGGTAGGAAAAATAGAACTGAAAGAGAGAGTGAAAGTAGTACAAAAAGAGGAATTAAAAACAAGAAATGGAATATACTAAATAAGGGAGAGACAAAAAGGATGGAAGAATAAAATCTGAAGAAGAGAATGAATAAAAGGAAGAAGAGAATATGGATAAGCGAAAAGATGGAAAATGGAAAAGGAATCTGGAGAAAGTAAAAATACTCTTGTTGCTCTTTGCTGCTACTACTACTACTACTACTACTACAACAACTACTACTACTACTACTACTATTACTACTACTATTACTACTACTATTATTACTTCTATCCTCACTACTACTACTATTACTACTCCTACTACTACAACTACTACTACTGCTACTACTACTACTACTACTACTACTACTACTACTACTACTACTACTACTACTACTACTACTATTACTACTACTACTACTGCTACTGCTACTACTACTACTACTACTACTACTACTACTACTACTACTACTGCTACTATTTTTACGACCACCTCCACAACAACAACGACAACAATACCAACGGCAACAACAACATCAAATAGTACTACTGCTACTACTACTACTACTACAACTACAACTTTTACCACCACCTCCACAACAACAATGACAACAATAACCACGGCAACAACCACATCAAATACTACTACTACTACTACTACTACTACTACTACTACTACTACTACTACTACTACTACTACTGCAACTATTATAACTACTACTACTGCTACTACTTCTACCACCACTACTACTACTTCTACCACTACTACTACTACTACTACTACTACTACTACTACTACTACTACTACTACTACTATCACTATTATTATTACTACATT
Source organism: Portunus trituberculatus (assembly GCF_017591435.1). Taxonomy (NCBI): domain Eukaryota; kingdom Metazoa; phylum Arthropoda; class Malacostraca; order Decapoda; family Portunidae; genus Portunus; species Portunus trituberculatus. Next base: position 8,557,880 of record NC_059293.1, read on the forward strand.
ATTCTCCCCTCCTGTACAATATCCATATCTCACTCTCTCTCTCTCTCTCTCTCTCTCTCTCTCTCTCTCTCTCTCTCTCTCTCTCTCTCTCTCTCTCTCTCTCTCTCTCTCTCTCTCTCACACACACACACACACACACACACACACACACACACACACACACACACACACACACACACACACACAACATCAATACATCCAATCTTTTATACCGAGAAATATTCCATTCTAAACCAAAGGCACGTCCATTTCTAAGCGTTCCTTGACAAAATTGCAAAGGTAGACTGTCATACCTTTCATCTGATTTTTTTTTAAGGAATGAGGGTCAAAAGGATGTTTATTTTCAAGTCTCTTATTTTTGTATTATTATTATTATTATTATTATTAGTAGTAGTAGTAGTAGTATTAGTAGTAGTAGTAGTAGTAGTAGTAGTAGTAGTAGTAGTAGTAGTAGTAGTAGTAGTAGCAGCAGCAACATTAGCAGTAGCAGAAGTAGCAGCAGGAGTAATAGTAATTAAGTCGATACAATCTGAGATGGTGCCAGTAACACTACACATTGGCAAAATTAACAGCAGTGTCATCAGGTATAGCAAAGTGAGTTAGCGTAGCAGTAACATTTACAATCCTATAGAGACAACAAAAATGACAGCAGTAGAGACGGTAGTAGCAGAGATAACGACACTTTTAGCACCAATAAATACAAAATAGCAACGCCGCACCCTAAAACTCCACATGAATCACGAATTTTAACATCACATGCTACTTTCGTGTGAAATTAATGAGGTTACGTTAGGTTAAGTTATGGCAACCTTCCTCGAGTCCAATTAATGAGTTTGGCTGAAGGTTTGATATCGTCTTCCTTTCCTATCCGAGGTCAGCGACCCTTCTTGGAATGGGGATATACGAGTATTCACACGCTTCGTTGCGCGGACCAAGACGCTAAAAGTTGACTAGGGAAAGATTACATGTCTTAAGGAAGGTTAGGTGAAAAAGGTGAAGAAGCTGCAAAAAAAACTAAAGAAAATGAAAGCGAAATTTTTGAAGTAAAGTATCAATGTGCGTCAGGAGGTGAGGATAAATGAAATGCAAATAAGAAAAATGCTAAAAGAACGTTAATGAATATAGACAGGTGTGTTAGGAAAGGTACGCGAAGGTGTCTTAAAGGATATAAAGTGAAGAAAATGCAGAGGAACAGAAAAGTAAGATTTGAAGGATCTACAAAGACATATTAGGAAAAAGAACTTGAACGAAGTACATCATAAACCTAAAAAGGAATAAAATAAAGACAAGGTAGTCAAGTGTGTTAACAAATAGTAGGAAAGAAAAAAGTTAGGAAAGTTGCGTAAGAGAGAGAGAGAGAGAGAGAGAGAGAGAGAGAGAGAGAGAGAGAGAGAGAGAGAGAGAGAGAGAGAGAGAGATAACTGCCAAGAATGAGAGATCAAACGAAAGTGAATGATTGGGAGGAAAGAGGTGGAGAAGGAACAGGCATCTAATGGAACCAGGATATTGGGAAGGCTGGAAAAGGAGAAATATAAATGAAGAAAAGGAGGAAAAAATGAAAAAAATAAGCAAAAAGGTGGAGAAAGGACACGTGGAAAGGAATTAGAAAAGGTTATAAGAGGAAAGGAGAAAGGAAGCTAAAGAAAGGAACGAAGAAATAAGGAAAGAATGAAAATCAGCGGCAGAGGAGAACGGAAAAAAGAAACACCGATAGATAAAAAGGAAACTAAAGCGTGATTGGGAAAAAGAGGAGAAAGGGAACGAAAGGAAATTGGTGGAAAGGCTACTGGACATCCTGCTTACTGTGTGATGAGGAAATCGAGGCGAGGGAAGAGCATCGAGGAGGAAGGAAGGCTGAAGTGATGGGAGATTCATTGGTCTGATGGACGACGAAGATGAAGAAAGGAAAGCGAAAAAAAATAACAGATAAAACTTGAATTGAAATGAAATATAATGAAATAAAGAAGAAAATAAATAAACTAATATGGATAAGAAATAAATAAAGAGTATGAAAAAAGAGAAATACAACATGGATTAAATAAAATAGCTACAAATTAACAAGATAGATTAATGAGTAGATAGAATGGAATGAAAAAAAGAGAGGTAATTAATGAAAATAAAATTGTATAAAAGTAAATAAAAACGAGTCAATAAATAAACAGATGCATTAATTACAGTAAATAATAGCTTAATCCGCAAAGACTTCCCTATAATCACTTTACCTGCTTCAATTAGTAAAACAAGAAATGCACGTCACTCAACTAGTAATGTACGTAAATTCTAAATGCTTATCCTCTCCTATACTATCCACTAACTGAGTCCTCTTGCGTCTATTCATTGTTCACACAAAAAACAATTATAAAAGAAAATCAGCTCCTTTAGAATCATACTATTTCAGTCAGCCAAGCCAAATGATTCAGGTGCTTTACCTTAACTGTCTATATATTTTCTTTGTCTATCTATCTGTCTATCTATCTCTATCCACTTATCTATCTTTCTGTCTGTCAGTATGTATGTATGTCTGTTTATCTGTTTACCTATCTACCTATCTATATATATATTTGTCTAACTATCTCACTATCTGTCTATCTGTCTGTCTATCTATTTATCCATCATTCCCTCACTCACTCAATAAATAAATATGTTATCCAGGGATGACAAAATAATTTCTCTCAAGTCACACTGTCCGCAAAAATTAATTAAACAAGACAATTAATCTAACTAAATCATTGTAGGTATTAAGTCTGAGGATTTGCTGTTAAAAAAAAATCCTTCTCCTTTTATAATTGTGTCAGAGAGAGAACAAAGGGGAAAAAATTAAAACCGTACATTGTTTCTTTCGAATGTAAGAGGTATTTGATCGAGGGTAAAAAAAAAAAGTAAAATAAACATATAAATTAATAAAATAAATGATGGCACATAAAATCTTTATTAATACTGAAAGTCTCTAATGAATAAAGTCAAATAGAGTATGTGAATTCATAACTATTATTATTATTATTATTATTATTATTATTATTATTATTATTATTATTATTATTATTATTGTTATTATTATTCTTTTCTTTGTCGTCATCTTTTTGCTGTCATCCATCCATTCATTTATTTGTTTCATCTTTACTCATTTACTTTTTATTGATACATGTTTCAAAAGTGCATGGAAACTCTTGAAACACGTGCTAAAAATGGTGAATAGATAAGCCAAAAAAGAGATAAGAAAAATGAATAGATTAATATGAAGAAAAAGATCAATAATTCGACAACAATAAAAAAGAGAAAAGATACAATCGATAAATGATGAAAAAAAGTGACGAATAAAACGAAAACAAGACGAAATAAAAGATATAGAACATCAATAACAATAAAATGAAAATTAAACAAAAACAATAACAAAAAATAGATAAATGAGAATAAAAAAGACGCTAAGGAGAAATAGAAAAACAAAATAAACAATAACACCAGACAAATAAAACAAACATAACAAGAAATAAAAGAAAAACAATTTAAACAAAAAATAACAAGATAGATTAGAAAAAAAAGTAAAAGAAATATGAAAAAAAACCTTGAATATAGTTTATTGGGTTGACATTCCTCATAAAAAACAGCGCAAGTCGTAACCAATAAGGGAATACAGTGAGAGAGAGAGAGAGAGAGAGAGAGAGAGAGAGAGAGAGAGAGAGAGAGAGAGAGAGAGAGAGAGAGAGAGTACTAGATTTTTACTTTGATATTTCTCTCCCAACCTTCCTCCCTTCCTTCCTTTTCCTCTCGCCATTCCGGTCACTCTCCTCCCAAAACTCACTTTGACCTTCCTTCTCGACACGATTCTCTCACTCTTTCGTTGGGACTAACATTCCTTTGAACACCCCCCCACCTTTCTCTCTCTCTCTCTCTCTCTCTCTCTCTCTCTCTCTCTCTCTCTCTCTCTTTCTCTCTCTCTCTCGCTTTTCTAATAGTAAAGAAAGTCTTGGATGAGAGGCTTGTCGTAATGGTATTTTTCTATCATTTTTATTTGGCACTGTGTGTGTGTGTGTGTGTGTGTGTGTGTGTGTGTGTGTGTGTGTGTGTGTGTGTGTGTGTGTGTGTGAGAGAGAGAGAGAGAGAGAGAGAGAGAGAGAGAGAGAGAGAGAGAGAGAGAGAGAGAGAGAGAGAGAGAGAGAGAGAGAGAGAGAGAGAGAGAGAGAGAGAGAGAGAGAGAGAGAGAGAGAGAGAATCATTATTTCGCTCACCAAACGAACAATGGATATTAAAACAAGAGAAGTAAAATGTTGGACCTAGGCTCTCTCTCCCTCCCTCCCTCTCTCTCTCTCTCTCTCTCTCTCTCTCTCTCTGCGTGTGTGTGTGTGTGTGTGTGCGGCACTAAGGGTCAGCGGTCAAGGTCATAAGGTGAAAGGTCAATCGGAAAGAGGACAGGTGTTTGGGGACACACACATTACTAAGAGAGAGAGAGAGAGAGAGAGAGAGAGAGAGAGAGAGAGAGAGAATTACATAAGAGGAAAAAAATAAAACATCACTTTAAACATTTGACGTTACTATTGCGTGTGAATAAAGACATGGTCACTTTTTAATGAAGAATAGCCACCGAGGAAGACAGTCAAGACTTTCCTGGTGAGCTGCAAAAAACACAATGGAACAACAAATAGAAGTAGACTTGTTGGATGACCCGTGGCTGTTTATTGAGACTGTAATCTAACATAAATGAGAAGAAGGAAAAGAGAGGGAGAGGCGGTGGAGAAGGTAAAAGGACGATGAACACGAATAAGAATACAAGAAGGGAGAGGAAGAGTTATAGGGAAGGCGACAATGAAAAGGAAAGAAATGCAGATAGAAAGAGAAGGAATAGAAAAGAGAAGGATGAAGAGGAAAAAATCACAAGTGAGAAGAGATTGAATAGAGAGAAAAACAAAGAGAAAAAATACAAAAAGAAGAACAGAGAGAAGGAACAAGAAAAGAGACAAAGAGGAAGATAAATACAGGAAGAGGAGGAATGGAGAAGAGGATGATGAGGAAGAGGAGGAAGAAGACACGCTAACATCAAGGAAGCAGCTAAAAAGAACGTGTTGATTTGCAAATACGTGAGGTGATGTGATCAACTCTGCTTCACTTCACTCTACTCTAACGCATTGCGCAGAGGAGAGAATAGTGAGTTTTCCCGGAAAGTGATTGAATAGTGATCAGTTGGCCAATAAAACCTAAAGTAATCTCATTCACTGCTCACCATTACCATTCTCCCGACTCTTCCTTTCGTTCCCTCATTTTTCCCCCTTCTCTTTTCTCTACTTTCTTTTCTGTATATTCCTTGTAACTTGTTTCAGACAGGTTAAACAACTCAGAACGCATGCTAAATTTCGTTAATATATCGGAATTTCCCGTCACTTCGTTCTTTCTCTCATCTTTTCTTCTCTTCCTTTCTCCTCTATGACGTTCTTTTCTATACTCTCTGTAACTTTTATTCCTTTAGTTTACATATAGACAGGCTAACAATAGAGAACGGATGTCAAATTTCGTATTAAACCTTCCCAACTCTTCCTAATTTCATTTATACTCTTTCTTATTCTTTCTCTTTTGCGACCTTTCCTCTCTTTTTTACTCCTTGTAGCTTCTTTTCTTTAGTTTACATACACAAATATAATGAAAATATAGAACGATGTGATTTTTTTTTTAAAGCGATAGAATCTTCCAACTTTTCCTTCATTTTCTCTTCCTTTCCTCACCTCCTTCCTCTTCTATGGGTTTCTCTATCGTCTGTCCTCCTTGTAACGTCTTTCCTTCAGTTTAAGCACACGGTGAGTATGAGAGATGCAGACCGATGGCGAATTCCTGTCAAAATGTTTGAATCTTTTCGAAGTTTATGATCTTATTTTTATAATTGGTAGTTCTTAATTTCTTCTTTATATAAATGTATTTTTTCGAAATTTATTATATATATACTTTTCTGCATTTGTTAATTTTATCTTCTTTCCTTCCTTGTTAATGCACATACGCAGATTGAGAAATGTGGATTGGATAGTGAATTTATCTAAAATATAAGAATCTTTATAGAATTCCTTATAATTTTCTTCAGTTAACACATTTCTTATACATATACAGTAGTAGGAAAAGTATAAACATTCTAGCGAGCTTTGGTTTATAATGATCTATGCTGCTCTGCAAATTACTACTACTAATGAAATGCACAAAAAAAAAAAAAAAAAAAAAAGTGCCCCGAGTGAGGATCGAACTCACGACCTTGAGATTATGAGACTCACGCGCTGCCTACTGCGCCATCGAGGCAGCAATTATTGTTGTGAAACAGGTAATTGAAACGTAGGCGCACGCACGCACGCGCACGCGCACGCGTGCACACACGCACACACACACACACACACACACATATATATATATATATATATATATATATATATATATATATATATATATATATATATATATATATATATAGAGAGAGAGAGAGAGAGAGAGAGAGAGAGAGAGAGAGAGAGAGAGAGCACAATATCTCTATAAGATAAAACTTCGTATTCTAATGAAATTTTCTAGAAGCTGGAGATATTGGTGAGAATGATAGGAAAAAAAATAGGTATGTTTTATATTGAAACACCCACGTATATCCTTGGCGGCATTTTGCATCTTCCTTTATGATCATACGTATGTTTTCCTGTAGGACATTACGAGTCGGGATTTAGCGAATTATTATTACTAATGAAAAATGATAACCGATTAAACTCCCACTAGAATCTCGTAAACAACCATGAAAGCACCAAAAACTCTCAATAAAACATTTTAACCTCGACTAGATAAGGCGGAAAAGCGCTTGCAAATAATGACGACTGCTTTGACAAATAAATCGTTGTGTTTTCAAGGTGATCATTAAGGCAAATCCGGAAGACAAACAGAGCAGCTTTCATTTCAGTGTCCTCAATGCTTCGCTAATCTTTAAACACAGCCTTGAAAACTCCATTGCCTATTTTTTCTATTAAATGACTCAGGCTCACTCACTCTCACGTCTTTTGCGACTGAAAAAAAGCATGAGAGAGAGAGAGAGAGAGAGAGAGAGAGAGAGAGAGAGAGAGAGAGAGAGAGAGAGAGAGAGAGAGAGAGATGTAAAGGTGACAAGGGCAAGTAATTTATGCTAATGTTCAAATAGTGCTGTGTTTCATTATCTTAAAAAGAAGGACATTGTAACAGTTGTAGTAGTAGCAGTAGTAGGTAAATTTAGTATAGTAGTAGTAGTAGTAGTAGTAGTAGTAGTAGTAGTAGTAGTACCTTTATAAGTAGCGCTAAAAAATCATTAGCTATTATTATCTTTATGTTTTCATTATTATTATTATCATTATTATCATCATCATTGTTATTTTTATCAATATTATTATTATTATTATTATTATTATTATTACTGTTATTATTATTATTATCATTATTATCATTACTTTTATCATTATTATTATTATTATTATTATTATTAGTAGTAGTAGTACTACTTATTATTATTATTATTATTATTATTATTATTATTATTATTATTATTATTATTATTATTATTATTATTATTATTATTATTATTATTATTATTATTATTATTATTATTATTATTATTATTATTATCATTATTATCATTATCATCATCATCATCATCATTGTTATTGTAGTATCAAATCACAAAAATCCACTATACATTAGTGTTAATATTGCTGTCATCAATTCTTTACTACTACTACAACAGCTACAACAGCTATTACTACTACTACTACTACTACTGGTACTACTACTACTACTACTACTAGTACTACTACTTTTACTATCACTACTATTACTACTATTATTACTATTACTTTTACAATAACTAGTACTACAACAACAAGAACAACTACTACTGCTACTACTACTATTACTACTACTACTATTACTACTATTACTACTACCATCACCACCACCACCACCACCACGACCTCTAAAATGATAACGACAATAATCCCAGCAATACTAGCACTAATAATAAAACATAAAAACGCACGGTGCTCAGAGCGGGACATGAAAGCAGCGGCCTGGAGGCGAGGTGGGCTGGAGTGGGTGTGGGTTCCTTTGACGCTTTGGTTGTGTTTCTCCTTTTCTTTTCATTCCTCTTTCTCTTGATTTTTACTACGTTTCTCCTTCCTTCCAGCCTCTCTCTCTCTCTCTCTCTCTCTCTCTCTCTCTCTCTCTCTCTCTCTCTCTCTCTCTCTCTTTTCACTTTCTCTCTTGCGTTTATTTTTTTGTTCATCGAGTACCACAAACTAAATTATCTAATGTCACCAAAAAGCTTAACTCAGTTTTCGGCCGTCTCTCTCTGAGTGTTTTCAGTGATATAAATAAAATAGATATCAAAGAATGTCCCAGCAGTCAAGAGATTTATTTAGAGCGTGACATTATTTTTTGCCTACTATAACATAAGAGAAAGATTTAACAAGGTGGAGTAAAAAAAAAAAGATTTCACCTAAACTTATCTCCTATTTTCAGCCATCTTCACTTCTCGGAAAAAATTTGTCTCTTGCTTTTTCCTGTCGTTATTTTCACTCTAACTAGTCTTCTGATCTTGTTAACTGCATATCGCTACCTCACAACACTTTGCAGTTTCTATCCCACTCCTTAATGCGAGAGTTAGTTAGCATGATCTATCTTTAATTCCTTTTAGCGATAAACTCCCGAACAACCTGCCACTTCCTGTATTTCATTCAATGTCTTGAACTCTTTACAGACAGAGGTTGCAATACACTTTAAGGGATTTGTGATTTCGATATTTTAGACTTCTTTTCTGGGAATGGCAATTTAATGAAGGATTTTTAGTACTAATTTTTGATGCCCTTGGAGAGAACCCTTACATAAAAGTGACTTCAGAAGCAACACGATTTTACTGTCATTATCAACTCGTCATCTATCTTAAGCTGCGCCGTCATAAGCTTCCTCCATCATGTCGACCTAAACTGTTACTTTTGATGGGGAATGTACCGTGAGATGTTGATTGGACGAGGGAACTTTCAACTTCGGGTAATTTTCTTGAAGGTGAGTTACTTTGTCCTTATTTTCTCCCATTTTCTCTCTCTCTCTCTCTCTCTCTCTCTCTCTCTCTCTCTCGCAAAATTGGGTCGTAGGTGATAAGCAGAATTTATGAGTTTGGTATAAAATATTTCTTGGCTCAGTTTACTGTGTGATGAATAATATCAGTAGGGGAGACAGAGAGAGAGAGAGAGAGAGAGAGAGAGAGAGAGAGAGAGAGAGAGAGAGAGAGAGAGTTAAAAATGGAAAGTTACAGGCTCGATATGAATTTGAAACAAGAATTTCCTGTGATTAAAACTAAAATGATCGCGCACCGTCTCTCTCTCTCTCTCTCTCTCTCTCTCTCTCTCTCTGCTTCACCCTTCGCTACAATTTTCATGTCATTCTATTTCTGTCCTCCAATTAGTACGTCTTCCCCATCTCGTTTTCTTCAATTTTCTGCTTTTTTTATCTCTAACTTTCATCTCTCCCCATCGTGCACCCCTTGTCATATATTTTCCTTCCCTATTTTTCCCCTGTAATATTTTTTTCCCCCTGTCTCGTTGTTCTACTTCGCTACTGTTTGATTATTCACTTTATTTCCTTTCACTATATTCAACTACTACTATGTTCGTTTTCCCCCGCTAATAAATGAATGCGTTTTAATCTCGCCAGGTGCCCTTGTTCTAGAGGTAATTGCGTTCAGTCTCGAAAAATCACGCTCCATTATCGTGTTCGTGACAATGTGAAGCGGGGCAGAAGGGCAAAAATGAAGCAAAATGTTGTGTCAGGTTGGGCACTGGAGCGTCACTGAATGTTTGCCTCGTTGTTTAGTTTTCTGTGACTGGAGTTTGTTACTGATGGTTTGTTTTGGCGTGTGCTCCTGTTACTCTGCTTTCACTGGAGTCCACTGTTGTCGCTGCAGGTATTGTACTGCTATTATTATTACTGCTACTACTACTACTATTTCTATTACTACTTCTAATACTGCGACAATAAAGATAGTAATAATAATAATGTTTCTACTACTATTACTGAAGCTACTACTTCTACTACTGCTACAACAACAACACCAATAACTACTACTGCAACTACTAATGCGATCACCATTCCCATCATTCTTTCCACTGCTACTACTACTACTACTACTACTACTACTACTACTACTACTACTACTACTACTACTACTACTACTGCACACATTGCATACACACCGTCCTTTGACTTTCACTCCCAGCGGCATGTGTGTGTGTGTGTGTGTGTGTGTGTGTGTGTGTGTGTGTCTGAATGGGGCAATAACAAGGGCGTCATCAATGGTATTCACTCACTAACTTCTAATGAGGCACGTGAACTCTGCGACACTGAAACCCTGTGACATGCGAACGCCACCTATGTATGAAGTGGGAAGGGAAGGGAAGGGAAGGGAAGAGAAGGGAAAGGAAGGGAAGGGAAGGGAAGGGAAGGGAAGGGGCGGCTGAGCATTGAGTATGGATTAAACGATGAATTCCATGTTGTTCAGTCTGTACACACACACACACACACACACACACACACACACTCTCTCTCTCTCTCTCTCTCTCTCTCTCTCTTTGTTAACTTAGTACTCTACTTTTACTGCAACTGAGAGTACTACTTTACTAACGAATTTAATGCTGGTTAATTTGATCTCTACTATTTACTATTTCAATTTGTTCTACCCGAGTCTGATGCTAAAACAAATTGAGGCACACTGCTGCTACTACTACTACTACTACTACTACTACTACTACTACTACTACTACTACTACTACTACTACTACTATTACTACTACTACTGCCCTTGATCGTTTTATTTCTCTTTCTATCTGGATACCTGCCTTAAGAGGGGGAATTAGTATGGTGTTCGGTTAGTCTGTCTATAATACTATGGGTTCAATTGTTGCTTTGTTCTATCTGTCTGCCTGCGTGTCTATAGAGAAGGTAGGGATGTCAGTCTATGTTCTCTTTTGTCTATCTGTTTGCCTGTCTATCACATTTTTCTGGATCTCAGGTTTCCTTACATGGCATTGTTCAGCCTATTGTTTGTGTATCTGTTTGTTATTATTCAGCGATATGCCTAAATTTCAACATATTGTACCAACTGAGTCTATTTATCCTGGTGTAGACGAAGTTTGACCTTCCTACCATGCCTTTGTGTGTGTGTGTGTGTGTGTGCATTTCCTGTTAGTTACATGTATAATGGCTCTGTCAACCCCCCCTTCTCCTCTCCCTCTCTCTCTCTCTCTCCCTCTCTCCTCACACACACACACACACACACAGTACAGTGACCCTTACAATGTGTTGAGGAGAGGACGAGGGCAAACAAACAATGATGTGCCAGGGACGAAAGTTTAAATGAAAGTTCGAATGACGAGTGAACAGTTTTCTCTCTCTGTTTTGTTTAGTTTACTTATTTACTTACTCCACTACTACTACTACTACTACTACTACTACTACTACTACTACTACTACTACTACTACTACTACTACTACTACTACTACTACTACTACTACTACTACTACTACTACTACTACTACTACTACCACTACCACCACTACTACTACCACTACCACTACTACCACCACACTACCACCACCACCACCACTACTACCACCACCACCACCACCACCACCACCACCACCACTGCCACCACCACCACTACCACCACACCACCACCACCACCACCACCACCACTGCACTGCCACCACCACCACCACCACCACCACCACCACCACCACCACTCACCACTACCACCACCACCACCTACTGCACCACCACCTGCACCACCACCACCACCACCACCACCACCACCACCACTACCACCACCTACCACCACCACTACTACTACTATTATTTACTACCACCACCACTACCACCACCACCACTACCACCACTACTACTACTACTACCACTTTACCATCACCACTGCCACCACCACACTACTACTACTACTACTACTACTACTACTACTACTACTACTACTACTGCTACTACTACTTTTGTAAGAGGGAAAAATTGGCCAGGGGTAACATAAAATGAAAGAGGCCCATTTAGTTGCCAGTTCCCTTAAAGGTCTGAAAGAATTAGCCAAATTGTAGGGATAAATGTCTTGAAACCATCCTCTTAAGTGAAGTCATGTCATAGGAAGTTGGAAATACAGAAGCAGGTAGGAAGTTCCAGAGTTTACTAGTAAGAATGATTGAGAGTACTGGTTAACTCTTGCATTAGGGAACTGGACAGAATAGGGGTGGGAGGAAGAATAAAACCGTGTGCAGCGAGGCCGCGAGAAGAGGGGAGGCATGCAGTTAGCAAGATCAAAAGAGTAGTTAGCATGAAAATAGCGGTAAAAGATAGCAAAAGAGGCAACTTTCCGGCGGTGAAAAAGAGGCTGAAAACAGTCAGTCAGAGGAGGGGTGTTGATGACACGAAAATCTTTTGATTCCATCCTGTCTCATAAAACTGTGTGAGTGGAATGCACCCATACATGCAAAGAGTACTCCATACATGGGTGAATAAGGATCTTGTACAAAGTAAACAGTTGGGGGAAAAAAAGCTAGCGGAGACGTCTCAGAACATCTAACTTCATAGGATCTGTATTAACAAGAGATGAGATGCGAAGTTTCCAGTTTAGATAATGAGTAAAGAACAGGCAGAGGATATTCAGAATAGAAGAAAGGGACAGTCGAATGTCATTGAAGAAGAGGGGATAGTTGTCTGGAAGGTTGTATCGAGTTGATAGATGGAGGAATTGAGTTTTAACGCATTGAACACTGCTAAGTTTTCTGTGATCCAATCAGAAATCTTACAGAGATCAGAAGTCAGGCGTTCTGTGGCGTCCCTGCGGGAACTATTAACTTCCTGAAGGGTTGGTCGTCTCTGAAAGGACACGGAAAGGTGTAGGTTGGTATTGTCAGCGTAAGAGTGGATAGGGTAAGAAGTTTGGTTAAGAAAATTACTACTACTACTACTACTACTAGAACTACTATTGGTCTGGTGTCAAAGTTACTATTTACTGCTACTGCTTCTTTTAAGGATGCAACAACTTCGGTCATATAACGGCGAAAATAAAGTTAAATGAGAGAGAGAGAGAGAGAGAGAG
>NC_059293.1:8581003-8591003 GCF_017591435.1 Portunus trituberculatus
GAAATAATGATTCGGGGTAATTTTTTAATCTAAGTTTAAATTGCAGTGGTGAAAAGTCAAGTCAAGAGGAAGAGGAAGAGAGTTTTAGAAGGAATGAGGGAAATTGGCCTGCTGGAAATGGTTGGGTTCGTTAATATATCCATGAAATGTGTGCGAGACTCTGCAGATAAAAAAAAAAAAAATCATACCTGCTTTTGAAAGAATTCGTTGTATTCGTCCACCTGGATATTGAAATGTCGAGAAAAATACAACTATGCCGTGAGGAAAGTTTCGCTAATTACATAAAAATAATTGATAAGTATATGCAGCAAAATATTAACTGGAGAAGATGGAGTTGCCCTTCTGAACCCGAAAAATAAAGCAAGAGGAAAGAGGTAATGGAAAATAGTATGTAGCGAGGAAGGTTTTGCTAATTATAGAAATATTTGTGAAAAGAAATTCTTAAAAGAGGAAATGAAGCCGTTCTTTTGGAGGAAACTATAAAAAAAGTAAGAAGAAGAAGAAGAAGAAGAAGAAGAAGAAGAAGAAGAAGAAGAAGAAGAAGAAGAAGAAGAAGAAGAAGAAGAAAAATAATAATAATAATAATAATGATAATAATAATAATAATAATAATAATAATAATAATAATAATAATAATAATAATAATAATAATAATAATAATAATAATAATAATAAGAAAAAGAAGAAGGAAAGTGATAATGGTTTTAACAATGATGGTGATGAAAAACAAGAAAGGAAAAAGCGAAAAAGATGTTCAATATACCTGCATCACTGTGGCACACTGGGGCGCACACACACACACACACACGGAGTAAAGTAGTACATATAAAATGGACTATACATACACGTCACTTCGGATGATTGAAAAAGAGAGACACAGAGAGACAGGATGAAAAAAAAAAAAGAAGACTACGGAAAATGACTCGTTCCATTAAATGTGAGGCGAGCTAAAAAAAAAAAAAAAAAAATAAAGGTTTGTAAAAAAAAAAAAAAAAGAAATCGTATTGAAGTAATATCTCAGTCTCCCCTCAGATGGATCGCCCAACAAACATGGAAACGCTTACCAATATATTGAAGGGAGAGAGAGAGAGAGAGAGAGAGAGAGAGAGAGAGAGAGAGAGAGAGAGAGAGAGAGAGAGAGAGAGAGAGAGAGAGAAGACGGCGAGTGAACAAATTAAACAAACGTTGGCTACAGCGAACGTTTGTATATAGCATGTGGATGAGAAAGTCGACTGCAACAACCTCGCTTTTTATTCCTGTATTTGTGTGCATTTACGTGTATTTATCCTCTTTTAATTACGCGACGACTATTTACGGTTGGAATGAACAGGATCTCACTTTAGTAAAAATATCGAGTGTTATTTTACATTACACAACGTTCTGCTTCCGAAGTGTGCGAGAATAGAACAGTTGAGAGAGAGAGAGAGAGAGAGAGAGAGAGAGAGAGAGAGAGAGAGAGAGAGAGAGAGAGAGAGATTTAGGATACACACTAAAATAAAGAGAGATTAATGATAAGCTTTAGACTGGATGGTTTAATTATATGACCTTTTGTAAATGTCAATTGTCACTCATTCTTCCGTATTATGTTTTCTTTAAATGCCAAATGATACTTGCTAAAAGTTACATAACAAATCTTCAGTAATCGTCAACTATTTCTTCTCATTCATTCGGGCTGTTTATTTTAATGCAAGATGGAAGTTAACCAAGAAATAAATAATAAAATACTTTAATAATTACTGAAGATTTCATTCAACCGTGATAATGTTTCTTAATATACAAAAGTGATAATGGCAAAGAGGTACGTAGAAAAAAGATAGTTACTTTTTCTGTTGCATGATTTATGATATCCCAGAGTTGTACCAAAAACATGAAGCAATTAACTAGTTAAATGGTCTCTGGTTTACTGACAACTGCAGGATATAAAAATAACATAAACATGAGGGAGTGCAATGAACCGTTGAAAATTCTCCCTCCCAACACCTATACCATCACATTTACATTTAGGCGAAATTTAAGGATGTCTAATAATAATGATAAAAATAAAGAAATACGAGAGTACTTTTAAAATGCAATTAAAAATACAATCTGCGAGCCAGTTACCCTGACATGCAAGTCCTAGGCCCTGAACAAAGCAAAACGTCAAAGCGCCAGCCGGACATTGCTTGTAGTTTGCAGACGAAATCAGGGGCTACCTTTGAGCCACCAAGAGACACGAGGCCGGTATTACTGCACGCGACCTCTTCAATGCCAGGACAGAAATATTGAATACAAGATGAAATATGTTCAAATTAAAGCTATTTCAGTTATTTGAGAATGTAAGGATATATTCTGGATATCTAAGACAATTATTATTCTGGCCAATGTTCGAGGGTAAGAATGATTCACTTGGGATGGGTAACGGTTCCCATACGATACCAAAAAATGCTACTTTATATGAAAATGGAAATGTCAAAAAAAGAAGAAGAAGAAGAAGAAGAAGAAGAAGAAGAAGAAGAAGAAGAAGAAGAAGAAGAAGAAGAAGAAGAAGAAGAAGAAGAAGAAGAAGAAGAAGAAGAAGAAGAAGAAGAAGAAGAAGAAGAAGAAGAAGAAGAAGAAGAGGAGGAGGAGGAGGGGGAAGAAGATTACCCGTATAACCCATTTTCAAAAAGGGGACAAACTTTCCTACGACTTTACTTTATTACTTTATAAAAATCAGATACAAATTTTGTCGCTTCTCTATTCTGAAGTGATTTTTAATTTCTGACACTTGAAGGAAAGAGGATCAAAAAAATATTTCAATCACCTTGCCTTGAAAATCACTAGTAAAGGTGGTAGATTGAAAGGATCAGTTCAACTACCATTACCACTACCATCATCAGTGACTTGTTCTTAATGTCATTTTATTAATTTTTGTATCATTTCTTTTTTACACTCATTTCACTCCTACTCATTCCAAACCACTATAACCAAAAGTCTATTAACATATCCAAGCCTTTCTCCTCGTTGTCTTCTCTTCCCTCAGTCACCAACACACTGACACACCTTCCCCGCCCTCATACTTCCCTCACACACCGACACACACCTCCACGCCCTCACATACTCACACACACTTCACCCATTCCACATCGCCTCACCACACACACTTCCCTGCCCTTACACACCAACATACACCTCCCCCACCTTTCACACAACCACACACATCTTCCAATCCTCAGCCTTCCCACCAAACACACCTCTCCATCCTCACACACACAGACACATCTCCCTTACTTTCACTCCTCTCCCCAAACACTACTCCTACCTTCACATATCTACACCTACCCATCCACACACACACACACACACACACACACACACACACACACACAGCTACCTTCCCATACCTTACACACCCACACAGTCACCTCTCTCGCTCTCACACACCCCACACACCCACTCCCTTTGTCAGTAACCTCCATTGTAGCATGAATATGAAGGACATCAACATTTTGCCTGAGTAACTAATTTAATGAAGACACGAATGGTTGAAATATCTCAATTCTTTTCCTTATTTTCACTCGCCCTCTGGAGCTGTCACATGCACACACAACACACATACACACGCACACATGCACAGATACACACAAATAACACACCTCACTCACTCTCTCTCCATTCACAAACTTCTCTTCTACAGTACCTCACCCATTAGATCCCTCGCTTGCTCACTACCCTCACCCCTTTTCTTCCCCATTAGCCTCCCTCAACCCATTCCCTGCCTTCTCTCTTCTAACACGCCGCCTCCTCACTAGACTCAGGTTTCCTTCCTCCCAGCAAGGCAGCTCCTCTTCCTTCTAATGAGCCAAGTTCATAGATGTAATGCAGTCAAGGAGCAGGCAATGGGGAGATTAATACTGACTGTCCTCATATTGGTTGACAGAGTTAGTGCATGTGTTGTTACAATTTTTTTTTAACGTCCTTTTTGTTATTATTGGTATTATTATTATTATTATTATTATTATTATTATTATTATTATTATTATTATTATTATTATCATCATCATCATTATTATTATTTCTTATGTTTCAATAAAAAAACAAATATGGTTACTTGCTACACACCTGTCCTCATATATATTGAAAAATGAGTCTTTGTCTGGGTATGATCATGTACGATTACTATTAGTGCAACTACTACTTTTACCACCAGCTCTACTACTACTACTACTACTACTACTACTACTACTACCACTGTTGTTACTACTACTACTACTACTACTACTACTACTACTACTACTACTACTACTACAACCACTGTTACTATACTACTAGTTTCAAAATTATTTCTTTCTTGATTTTGTTCTTCTACGTTCTAATTCTTAATTCTTTTAATCATTACAATCAATTTCCTCTTCTCCTCCCTACTGCTCCTCCTCCTCCTCCTCCTGTCTTCCTCCTCACATCTTCCTTATTTACCACTTTACACCACCTCCACCACCTCCTTTTCTCCTCTACAACCACGACCATAACTTCCTCTTCCTCTTCCTTTTCCTTCTTGTCAATCACCATCACTACCTAGACGTCCACCTCTCCTCAACCTGCACCACCACTTTATCATTATATTTCACCACTAGAGCAGCAAAAAAGTTTCCGTATCAGCAGACATTCTCGGACGATGATCAAAATTCCCTTACACCTGATAATAAACAACTCAAGCCTTACGCTTCACTCGAATTCTTGCTCGACCAATCTCGAAGCTTCATTTCCCGTGGCAGAGGTAAAAAAAAGAAATAAGAAACAGGAGCAGTAAACATGTCAGAGAGAGAGAGAGAGAGAGAGAGAGAGAGAGAGAGAGAGAGAGAGAGAGAGAGAGAGAGTACCTTGTTTCATAACGATTAAATAACACGAATAGATGAGAAATCCGCTACAACTCTCCGGTAAAACAGATACGCCCACATTTGCTATCTCAGAGACGAAGGATATTATAAACGTACATACTATTATCACGTGTGGGAGGAGAACGGTAACAAAGAGTAAGAATTTTTGAAGGTAAGAGGAAGTGGAAGCGATTAAACTTATTGTTATGAAAGAAGAAACATTTATGGCTGGAAACAAGGTACGGATATAAGATGGATAAGCCAGAGAGAGCTATGTAACATGTGCTAGATGGATTAGAGTGGGTGTGCTGTGGGCGTGCATGGCTGTGGGCGGTTAAAGAGAGAAGGGGACATGGACGGGACACAAATCGGACCACAGACAGGCAGATTGATAGAGGGAAGTGTTGTTGATGTGGACAGATGATGGCGGGAGTGGGTGGTGGTGGTGGTGGTACCGGAAGGCAATCTAAAGTGGAAAGAGAGTGAGTGTGGTTGGTTGTATACTTATAGAAGGGACGTGAGGGTTGGTTAAATAGTTTTGAATAGCTTAGACTCTCGTGAGAACTGTTAGAACTGTTTTCAAAGATCAAAGGAAAGGAAACCAAAGGAAAAAAAAAAGCCAGTATGTGTATAGATAAAATGGATAGGGAAACATTGGAATAGTTATACAGAAAGAGCTCCATTTCCATACAGATTAATACGTTCCAAAACACACACACACACACACACACACACACACACACACACACACACACACACACACACACACACACACACACACACACACACACACACATTGTCTTCTCTCCTTTAACATATTTGTCTTTTACAAGAATGACGAGTCACGAGACAGACACTACAGAGAGAGAGAGAGAGAGAGAGAGAGAGAGAGAGAGAGAGAGAGAGAGAGAGAGAGAGAGAGAGAGAGAGAGAGAGAGAGAGAGAGAAAACACGAAACATAATAGGGATAACACAGAATAACAAATCAGTGTGTACGTGTTCCTTATAATTGGTAATATTGTTTTCTGAGGCGAACATTGGCAGTGACAAGAACAGAGCCCAACCTCCCTTGAATCACACCGGGTCTAACTGATCTCGTTTTTACTCGCAGGCGAAGATAATGAAAAAAATAAAGTTTGGTAATAATGAACAAGGGTGCATAGTTGTCGCTGGTAGTTTTTTGGGATATCACCTGAGCATAAAATCGAATAAAAACGAATATATGGACTAATGAAATGTTTTGCGTGAAAATTTTTTATTCATCAGGAAAACCAGATAAGGGAGAAAAAAAAGTGTATACATAAAAAAAAGCGTCCTGAGAGAGAGAGAGAGAGAGAGAGAGAGAGAGAGAGAGAGAGAGAGAGAGAGAGAGAGAGAGAGAGAGAGAGAGAGAGAGAGAAACCTCGAAATCCATTAGTTAGTCAATTTCCGAATTCTGCTATTGACATTTAACCTTTCTAGACTACATCAACACTTCGGACAACTTTACACACATCAACCAACATCAACATCGTTACATGTACGAACAAACAGACACCATGCAAATATTACGCCATACCTGTAATCGCATTGAATCTGTGGGCTTAAGTGGAAGTTTATGAGGCGAGAGGAAATTATTTCCATGTCAGGGCAAAGACCTGTTTGTCCAGTGTCCTCTTCTCTCCCTGGCGGTAGTTCAGTGCTCTCCTCGCCCCACACATGCACGGAATAACACGGATTAATTCTCTCATCTCCGCGGATAAAGAGAATTTGGTTTTTGGAGTGTTTGAAGGCTGCATAAATATTCTTGCACTGCCCCAGTTATTGCTGTTACATATTCAAATTTATTGCGTCCAGATTAATTAATTCTAACTGCAAGTATCATGGAAGTTATATTTTCATAGGTGTTAAAATATCCCATGATTATAATTATTTGACTGTGTTGGTTTCTCGGAGTTCAAAGAAGGAAAAATGGATTTATTCTGTACCTGACAAAGAACGACATTTGTTTTCAGGTGTTAGAAGGTCCTTGGGAAATACCAGGGTGTCTATAACTATTTACATATTTCAGTCATGAAACAAATTTGATTACGTAATTCTAAGTGGAGAACAAACAAAAAAAGTAAAGCTACACGACTTTTTGAAATTGCTACATCTTTCATTTTCAGGTCATTCATCTTCGCCTGCAAGAGTTTTAAAACTTGAGGAGAGGAAATTCCCTCGCAGAAATGGTGAATTAAAGGAAACGTGACTTTTGAAATGAGAGACAAAGAAACGAAAAAGAGAAAAAGGATGTATTGTGTGTAATTAAGACAGGGAAACGCGCGATGACAGACACGAGAAAACACATTTAGTCTGAAATTGTGTCACCATGGAAGCATGGAAGCAATTAGAGAGAGAGAGAGAGAGAGAGAGAGAGAGAGAGAGAGAGAGAGAGAGAGAGAGAGAGAGAGAGAGAGAGAGAGAGAGAGAGAGAGAGAGAGAGAGAGAGAGAGAGAGAGAGAGAGAGAGAGAGAGAGAGAGAGAGAGAGAGAGAGAGAGAGAGAGAGAGAGAGAGTGAAGCTAAGACCTATACACAGATCATGTGGACCTATACACAAAAAAAAAAAATATATATATATATATATATATATATATATATATATATATATATATATATATATATATATATATATATATATATATATATATATATATATATATATATATATATATATAACTCACTTCATTTATATACATGGTGAGAATAACTCTTAAGATGCCCAAATCTAAAATTTGAAGGTGACGTGATGTCGCTGAAGGGTGACATATATTGAAACTACCGTAGAAAATCAAATGAATGCGAAATACTAAGTCAGACTGCTTGTGGCGGTGCTTCCAGTGGGTGCAAGAGTAAACAGTGTAAAATGAACACGTGGTGCCGTAGGACATAGCAATTCTAGCAGCCTAAGTCGAGCCTGGGGAAGCTGAGAGGTTAAAGGTGCAAACTGACGTGACCTCAGAAGTGTGTTTGTGTCGATGAAGTGTTTGTGTAGCGTGAGGGAAATGCGAGACTAAGAATTATTGTATGTATGTTAATCAACTTTCCTGACTTCACTAAATCAATTTACTACTGTGGATATATAACTAGGATATATTAGTTTGGCTGTCTTAATCAAAGTTAGCAATTTTGCAATATTAATGAACTACAAAGAATCTCAAAGAAAGAATCAATTGAGGTAACTTAAAAAATCCGGTGAACTACAAAGGGTACGAAGTAAAAATTATCATAAAAACAAACTCTTGGCAAAAAAAATACGAGGCTCATCAACTTCATAAACCAATACATAGTCAATAAACTACAAACAATCCGAATAAAACAAAAAAGAAAAAAAAACAAAGAACAAAACACTGGCAGGCTTCTAATATTCCTGCTGTTGTTTTCTACTGGAGTTCTTTTTACACTTCTCCATCCAGCTCATGGGGTGAAGAACTCAGTAACTAATGCTTGTTCTTAACCCATTTACTGCTGTGTTCGTCTTTTGGCATCTCTGACTTATAAAAAATCTAGTTTACACGGGCAGAGTTAGACTGAAGTGGAAATAAAAGATTAAATTTGCATCCTCTAAGCCACAGGAACAATGCAAATGATTTAGTACGTATAAGAAAGTGTATGAAAATTTGTAAGGGATTGTGGGGAAATGGCGAGCAGTAAAAGGGTCAATTCATGCTAAGTCTTAACCTGCTATATTAAAGTACCTCCATTATTCAGTGTTGTTCGGGTGTTCTTATTACTCTTACTACAGAAAATGTTTGTTGTTTGTCTTTAGCAATAGCCAAATAATCCCAAGACTATTTATTTGATTGTAGTTTTCTTCTTATACTATGCAAAATTGTCTCTTATTATTTTGGTATAGAAGATGTGTTATTTGTTTATACTATGATCTAAATCATTCCACACTGTTCACTGGATCTTTATTTTCTTGTATATACTATGCAATATTGTGTGTTATTTCCATATACGAAGTTCAAGATTGATTTGAGCAGGCCTTTTATTTGATCTTTTTTGTGTTATGTAGTGCTCGTTCTTCAAGTAATCTGAACTCTTAATATTCTATGCTAAAATATATAATACTTCTCTTTGCATAGCTCAAATATAAGAAGGCTCGTTTCATTTGATGTTTATTATGTATTGCTTGTTTCTTATTCGATCTTTACCTTTGCAGTGTGCTTAGTACTTTTTGCAAATCTTGAAATCTTACGCCCGCTCTTACATATCCACTTTTAACTTTAAATGCCAAAGATTTCAATATTTCTACTCATAGTCATTCTTAAGTCTTACTCTATTCCCTGAAATCTTACCCTCTCTTACATCTTATATGCTTTTACTTTCTATATGTTTCTATAAGTAACAAAAAATGTTACCTTTCATCTATACTTTGCTAGAACCATATCAAATTCTTTTTTGTAACCACTTTGAAATCTTACACTTCATAATCTACTAGGTAATAATATTTAACACTTCTCTATATGTATTTTGTTACCTTACTCTTCACTATAGTATCAATAATTGTCCTTATTACTTCCTTATATGCATTTTGAAACCTTACCATCCATTTTACTATCCAAATATATCCGTTACAATTACTTCACTACATATCTAAAATGCCTCTATTAGGACTCACACGCTAGAAACTTTGAACCAGGGCTAGCAACCACCTCTCCTCCTCCCATCCCCATCCTGGCAGGTGAGGGGCGGGGACAGGTTGTGGTGGGCGGCCCTGGAATCCTTCACCTTCTCTCCCTACCCCATGACGGCTGGTGGACTTCCTGGGGCCTAATAAGTGAGTCCCGTCTGGCCCGTCACGCAGCCCCCTCCCCCCTCAGACAGCCATGTATCCGGAGGGGACGTGCTGGCAGTGGGTTCGCGGCCAGGTAAAAAAAAATACTTCATCTTCCTTTGTTCCCGCTTACATTGACTGTTGCTGCCTGGCGCTACTCGTATTACCGCGGTTAAAAGGTGTTTGGTTCATTTTAGTTTGGTTATCTCTTGTGTTTCTGGTTTCATGATGTTTAGTGTTTTTACAGTGATAATGAATAGGAATGGTTTTTATTCTTATTCTTTATCCTTGTTCCTTGTTTTAATCTTTCATTTTGTTGCTTGAATGATGAAAGTATTGATTTTTTGTTTCTCTTTTGTGTTTTCC
>NC_059293.1:8596003-8608503 GCF_017591435.1 Portunus trituberculatus
CAGTCGGCCTAATGGCCACCATATTAAACTTTTTGTTGAAAAAATCGATAAAATTTCTTTATGAAGTACTTTATGGAATGGAATAATAAAAAGATATACGTACAAAAATCTATGAACAGTGCTGGTAAAAAAAAAGTATTATAAGTAAAGAGTTATTATTATTTGTAGAAAAAGAACTTCACATTCTTTTTATTTACTGAATAACAAGATGCACTGATGTAACAGTGATAAGAAAACCATCAAAATTTCTTTATGGAATACTTTATTTATATGAAATAATAAAATAAAATATATATATATATATATATATATATATATATATATATATATATATATATATATATATATATATATATATATATATATATATATATATATATATATATATATATATATATATATATATATATATATATATATATATATATATATATATATATATATATATATATATATATATATATATATATATATATATATATATATATATATATATATATATATATATATATATATATATATATATATATATATATATATATATATATATATATATATATATATATATATATATATATATATATATATATGTAAAACCTACGAACAATGCAAGTAAAATAAAATTTGGTAAAAGATTATCATTATTGTCAAAAATGATTGGTAAAAAATAAAGCGAAAAACAAAAAACAATGAAAAGTTTTGGACAATTCCCCCAAGATATTCAACAACATTTCGTCTGACAATTGCTTTAATTTTTTCATCTGCTTCCCTATATTTCTTGAACCTGACAGGTGGCTCCTGCCCTACGATCAGCTGCTCTTGATTTAAGTCTTCTCCACGGAAGGAGCTGCCATGAATACGTAAGTGAATTGCCTTGAGTACATAAATTATCTGCCTTGAGTACATGAATTATGAGTTTGCAGTTTCCTCCCGGTCTATACGGCAGCCAGTTTTCCGCGGGTAGTTTTCCGCGGCTAGTTGGGGTGCGGTCAGTCGACCGTGGCCAGTTGTCCCATTCCCAGAGATAGGACGTTCAAATATTTGAGAATACGATTAATTAATCCTGTAAGAAAGGAATATCTATACACCTCCAGGTTTGTGTTGGTTCTTTTTATTTGAGTTATTTACTTTTCTTCCGTTTTATCATTCAGTTCTCATTTTATGATTTCCTTTAGTCTTATTTTGTTTTGCTAATATCTACTTATCATGCCTATTTTCTCATTTTCTTTTTTTTCATTAGGTAAATCACTTCTTAAGTGGCAGAATTAATTTCCATGTTTTTACCTTTTTTTTCTGAATTTGGTGTTTCTCTCATTTTGCCTCCCTTATGGCTTAAAATAAAGCAAACACACGAGACTGTGACTCATCATTCCTGCAGCCTTTGCGTTAAAGTCCCAACGGGAGACCAAAAGGAATAAAAATACAGGCCACTGTCTTGTCTTAGTCATCCAACTTCAATGGACATCCTGGCCTTATATAGTTAAAGTATTAACACTAAACAAAAACGAACCCACACACACACACACACACACACACACACACACACACACACACACACACACACACACACAAACGTTGTGTTATGTACATGAAAAATCAGGGGAAAAATGAGTTTGGTGAAAAAAATTAGTTGGAGAAATAAAATAAAAGTTGGATCCAATCACCATTCATGTTCTAAAAAAAAATAATTCCCTTCACGTTTTCCTTTTTACGTTCCATTTCATTGAAGGGTAACTGAGTTGCTGCTAAAAGTTCGCACCTTTGAAGATATGTTTAATCAAAATCCCTTACACAGTCGGGCTGTCAGACGAGACCAGCACTGCACCGGCTTCGCATTGAGAGCCACTTGTTGATTAATGCCTTGAACTAGATGAAAATTTTTGGAGAGGATGAAAACGTGCGTGTGAGGAGTGAGGCACGAATCAACAAGAAGGCAATGGCGGGAATCCAGTAATGAAGACTCTAACTAGACCGGCTGACTTTTGTGAGGGAGATGAAAACGTGACATTTGGTATGAAGGGAGCGTGAGGACTGAGCCAAGCAGATAGTAAACATAATAAACCAAATAAATTCAAATCAATTGGCAGTTTTTATATATTTCTTCGTATGAATATGTTTTATTTGGGAATGAGGAATGTTGAGGGAACGTTTCTCTCATTCTTTATCTATTCTTTTCTCATTCTTATTGTTTATTGGCTAGACCAGATTTCTCAACGCGCAATAAAAGAAAAAGAAAAGAAAAGGAAAAACATAACAAGTAAAAACTAATGCCCATTCGTAAAGACATGCGGGGGAACCTTTAATTTTTCCCTTCTTAACTTGACCTGCTTTGTGCTGCTTTCCTCCCATCACGAAGAAAGAAAGGGAAAAAAAATATATATAATGTTGGAGTGTGAAAAAATAGACAGGTTTCAGGAGTTCAGGTAAATATTTTTTTCTCTTTGAGTTACGTACAGCTGTAGGAGCGAGGAAGAGAAGGAGGAGAAGGAGGAGGAATACAAAGGAATACAAAGGAAAGCCCAAGCAACAACAGACCCTGGGGTCCTTACTAGGCTGCTTGGTTAACTATTCTATACTAACTACACAGTGTGAGAGACAGGACAGGAAAGCAGAAGGCTCCTCCCCAGCCGAAGCCGAAGCCGAAGCCGGCCGGAAAAGGAAAGGCACCATGTGGTATTGAAAAACCAAATGGAATTTTAGAGGATAGAGAAAAGAAGTTGTAATCTAAGTCTACTCTTGTTTGTGGGGGACTATGTAGGTGCTTGACGGTTATGTAGTGTGGTGAATGTGCGTGTGGGTGGAGTCACAGTGTGGATGTCGGAGGGGTGGTGCGGTAGCCTTGCCTGGCGCTTTCAAGGAAGGCAGCAGTCAATCAGGCCCCAGCTCCGTTCACTCCACTGAGTAAGCGTACTTTCCCTTGGAGGGACGCCGTACACTGATTTCCCCCTGCAACATTGATCCCTGGTTGTCCCGATGGTGATAAAAAATTAACAGGGCCCTAGACAAACACAACCCGTCACAGGTCGAAAGTGGGAGTAGTGACCGTTAACTCAGGGTTATCTGTGAGTGTAAGTATAGTATAGTGTAATGTAAATGTGGACACAGTGTAGAGGTCAAGAGGTGGTGCGGCAGCCTTGCCTGGCGCTTTCAAGGAGGCAGCAGTCAATCAGGCCCCAGCTCCGTTCAGTCCACTGTAAAGTGTACTTCCCACTAAGGGGCGCCGCACACTACATGGTTACCCCTGCAGCAGTGACCCTGGTACTTTAATTCCCGATGATGATCACTACTGTCAGGGCTCCTGACTTTCCACAGCCCGTCACAGGTCGAGAGTAGTAGTAGTGACCGTTAACTCGGGGCTGTCTGTGTCGTGTAAGGAGGGTAAGTGTATTCGCGAAACACCCGCAATTCACGATCTGAGGCATATTTCTTTATGGACGGCGCAAATTACTCGGAGATAAACAGTGACAACCGGGGATTAGTTTCGAAATATTTGTCAAGACGAATTTTGAATGTCTCAATAGTACCTGAATCAACTACGTTCGATGGCAAACCGTTCCAAATATTGATAATGCGATTAAAGAAAAAATGTTTGGCTTCGTTTGTTTTAAATCGCTTTCCTATTACCTTGAAACCGTTGTTTCTGGTGAAATTTGACCGGTCAAGCGTTAGGAAGTTATCAGGATTCATATTCGTAAATCCCTTAAAAATTTTGAAGAGTGTGATAAGGTCCCCTCGTAATCGACGTTTGGAAAGAGTAAATAAATTTAGTTCTTTAAGTCGTTCCTCGTATGGTTTATTACGTAATCTTGGAACCATTTTAGTTAATCGACGCTGTATTCTTTCTAATTTTTCAATGTCTTTCTTATAATAGGGTGACCAAAATTGTACGTTATATTCAAGGTGCGGCGTACGAGCGAATTATATAAAGTTAATATTATCTCTTCCGTTTTGAATGTGAATGATCTTCCGATAAAGCCGACTAATTTATTTGCGATTTTCACAACTTCGGTGCATTGATTACTTTGTTTGAGGTCAGCCAATATTACAACGCCAAGATCTTTTTCTCTCTGTACGCTCTTTATGGAAGCATTCCCCATTGTGTAGTTCGCTCGTGAATTACTATTTCCAATATGTAGAACATGACATTTGTCAAAATTGAAATTCATCAGCCACGTTTTAGACCATTCGACGAGGGTGTCTAAATCGTTCTGTAAAAGTTGACGCTGAGTTACTGAGTCCGCCTTGTTTGCAATTTTTGTATCATCCGCGAATTTTGATACTTTACAGTTAATAATTTCCTCGATGTCGTTTATATATATGATAAAAAGAATCGGTCCCAAGACTGATCCCTGAGTAACGCCACTACTTACGCTGGTCCATTCTGACGATTTACCGTTTATTACTACACGCTGTTCACGGCCCGATAGCCAGTCTTCGATTCGTGAGCTTTTAGTTTATTGATGAGGCGTTTGTGGGGAACCTTATCGAAGGCTTTTTGAAAATCTAAATAAATTATATCAACCGCCCTAGTGTCGTCGAACAGATTATATACGTGATGGAAAAAGTCGAGTAAGTTTGTAAGGCATGATTGCTTGTTTCTGAATCCGTGTTGAGAGTTCCTGATGATGTTATTACTTTCGAGGAATGCTACCGTTTTGTCTCGTATAAGCGATTCCATTAGTTTACCTACCACCGATGTGAGGCTTATCGGTCTATAATTTTGAACTTCAGACTTGTTACCTTTTTTAAGTATAGGTGTAACGTTCGCGAGTTTCCATTCGTCGGGTACTTTTCCAGTATTTAACGATTTACCAAACAGTATCGAAAGTGGTTTAGCTAATTCATTTTTAGCCTCTTTTAATATTCTTGGAGAAATTCTATCAGGGCCCGGCGTTTTGTTTACTTTAATTTTACTGATCGCTTGCAAAATTTCGTTTTCTTCAAATGTGCACGTATTCAGGAAGACGTTATTACTTTGAATGCGAGGAGTCGGCTGTTGTTCTAAGTTAACTTCTGTGAATACGGTTGAGAAGTAGTTATTTAAGATATTTGCCATCATGGTATCGTTTTCAGTGTACTCGCCGTTTTGCATTTTTAATGGGCCTATTACTGATGGTAAGGTCTTTTCTTTCTAATGTAGCTGAAAAACTCCTTGGGATTAAACTTAATGGAATTTGCAATGTGAAGCTCGAGGTTTTTCTTACTTCTCTTGATGAGTGCTTTGGTATTTCGGCGTAATCGGTCGTGTTCTTTCTTATCACTGTTTATTTGAGTGAGCTTATATTTCTGAAATGCGCGTTTCTTAGCAAGGAGGCTATTTTTTTATTTCTGTGTTCCACCACTTCGGTTTTGAGTTAACGATCGAACACCTATTTCGTAGTGGAACAGATGCATCTACTGCTTTGTTAAGCCATGCTTCGTTAATACTTATGTTTCCCGAGAGCTCACTCCAATCGCTTTGCGCAAGAGTGTTTCTAAGTTTTCTATAGTTGGCCCTTTGATCGTCAGGTACTTTTTCTTTACTTTCCTTTATTATAGATTTATTTTCTTGAATACTGAAAGTAATCACCCGGTGGTCACTGCTACTGAACCTTTACATTTCCGACAATGTTTTCATTCGTAGTTAAGACCAGGTCTAAAATATTTTCTCCTCTTGTCGGCTGTTCTACTAATTGATAAAGGCTGCTTTCGAGCAAGTTCTCGTATAAACTGAGCCCTGTATGTGAGTTTAAAGGGCCGCCCCATCTACCTGTAGGAAGACTGAAGTCACCAAGGATTACGGTTTCGTTTTCACAACAGATTTCAGCTATCTGTTCATAAAGTTGGTTGTCTACTGCCGATGACTGACTTGGAGGTCTATAAATAATACCAATTACGATTTTGCGGGACTGGAGGTTAAGCTGAATGAATGACGCATTTATATTAGTTATTTTCGTGGTGGATTTTGCAATTGGGTGAAGATTAGTTTTAACGTACAGGAGCACCCGCCTCCTCTCTTTCGTTTCTTTCACAACTGAATAAACTGTACCCGGGTATTGATAATTCCGCCAAAAAGTCTCTGTTTACTGTATTAATCCACGATTCCGTTACACCGATAACATCATATTCCTCCATCCAAACGATTTCTTCAAGATCCTGAAATTTATTTCTGATACTGCGAGCATTTACAAAGCAAAACTTGACAAAATTTTGAGTAGATGGGGCCGTGTCAGCATTAACATAACTATTTACGTTGTCCCTGGCCGTGCTAGTTGGCTCGCGTTTTTTGCCAGGTGAGCAACAACAGCGTCGCGAAATAGACGGCCGAGCCGCGCCGATCCGATTTCGTTGAGATGTTAAGGAGGAGGAGAAGGAGAAGGAGAAGGAGAAGGAGAAGGAAAAGGAGAAGGAGAAGGAGAAGGAGAAGGAGGAGGAAAAGGAGGAGGAGGAAGAGGAGGAGGAGGAGGAGGAGGAGGAGGAGGAGGAGAAGGAGGAAGAGGAGGAGGAGGACTGGAATACGGTGGACAGTGGACATTTTTATTTTTCATCCAATTATTTTTCCACTGTAATGAACAAATAATTTTCTTAGCTTTCCTTAGCCGGTCGTGTTCAAATTATCTTCTTGTTTGACTTTCTATTTCACTTTACTTTTCCATTAAACTGTGATAGACAAAGTAGTTTATGGTCTAATTCATCCCTTACTGGGGTGAGTAGGTTATTTTTTAATCATTTCCTTTTTTCTAATGCAACAGGGAAATCAGTCTTTTTACCAAGTCTTTTTTTCAGAGTAATCATTAGAAAATTTGGGGGTGAAATGAAAGGCAAGAGAGAGAGAGAGAGAGAGAGAGAGAGAGAGAGAGAGAGAGAGAGTGTGTTTTGAGGTGTTTGTCTTTGGCTTGCTTCGCTTTACTTTTTTCCTTAGCAAGCCGACAGTGAGACGTGCTGGGAATATGAAGGTTGAAGGGCAAGAGTCGCAGGTGTTTCCAAGTGAGATTATTTCAGAGTAAATTCGCTTTTGACTTTCCCTGATGAAGCCAACGGCAAACTTACTCTGAAATAGACTCACCTTATAAAACATCTCTCTCTCTCTCTCTCTCTCTCTCTCTCTCTCTCTCTCTCTCTCTCTCTCTCTCTCTCTCTCTTCTTAGTTCGTGGAGAAGAAACAGTTGCCTTTCTCTACTTATATTTGACATGAAGCTATTCTTACTGTGCAGTGGGACAGAAATAAAAAAAACTTTATATAACCATTTCAAATTAAATAGATTGAACAAATTGACTTTTGATAACATGCCCTAAGAAAGTCGATAACATTTCTGTCAACTCACTATCTCTTCTGAAAATCACACCACGGACTATTCAGGATAAATCATGTTCAAGTAACGCAGAGGAAGGAGTGGAGGGGTTGAGGGGGATAAGGGATGCTTCGATTTTTACCATAAAGCCCCGCTGATGCTATTCTCGACTCCAATGTGCTATTCTTGAAATGATGTGGATGGAAACAGAACTCAAGTAAATTACAAAAGGAAAGAGTTTTTATTTCGTTCTCATTTCCGTGCCACCCACACACTCTCCTTCTCACAGTCTATTCTAGTTAAACTCTCTCACACACTTAGTTCATCTCATCTTTCTCACATCCACACCCACCCACCCACCACACATCTATAACGCACTCAAATCTCTCACACGAACTTCATTTAATGCACTTAGATCTCCCAGGCACTCAGCTCCCCACAAGCCCAAAGATTCAATACATACAATTTACATTCACACACTTAAGTCACAGCTCTCTCACAGACTTAATACACACATACTCCCACTCTCACCTCTCCCTCACACTTGCCTCGCTGTACACACACTTTTCAAATACTTAAATCTCACAAACACTCACTTCTCCTGGCCACTCACCTCTCCCACACTCTCACCTCTCCTCCCACACGAGTCTATTCTCTCCCTCCCAGATCCACTCACTTCTGTTCTTTTATTTTCAAACAGTTTTCCTATTCGTACGTCACACACGCCTTACCATTTCCCTTTCTGTCTTCTCTTGTTTTCTCCTTTTCCTCGCTCTTAGTGTCTTAATTCGCATTTCTACAATGTTAGACTATTGAAGTTCACGTGCTTTGAATTGTCAGTTAAGTAAATGCTTAAATGTACTTAATTCTTTTGATATAAATTACACTACCACACTTTCTATATATTTTCCATGTTGGCAATTCCAGACAAAGCACAGACGAAGCTCCATGTTCTGAGATACTTTCTTATGCTGCAACTCCGCTAAAATCAAGTGATTCTAGTTGAAGGACGTGTTTTGAAAATTTTACGATTCTAACGACAGCTTAAGAACTTTTCTATATCATTAACTGGAGGGACAGTCTTGAAAGCTCGGCCAATCATCTCTGTGGCATTGGAAACTAGTCGTGGTTAAAGAGCAGAGCGTTTCTAAATACAGGGCAAAGCATCATGTATTCATAAACATATCATTCAGTCATAGTAACTTGCCACGTCGAAGACACTTGATACTTCGTTTAAACATTTTTCGGTTTTTAAGTGATTGATCTGAATAATTTAGTCATTCTTTCCCTTGGTGGTATCTGAAAATTATACACTATACTTGCATTGAACCTCCTTTCTTCGTGTTCGAGAGGATCCAAAAAGAGTGGAAAAAATAAGTTTCTCGGGTTTTATAAGAACATAAGAACATTAGAGAATGAGGGAAGCTGCAAGAGACCACCAGGCCTACACTTGGCAGTCCCTGTTTGAACAAAACTACCTAAATCCTCCTATCATCCTCATCCATAAATTTGTTTAATCTTCTTTTGAAATTCCTTATTGACTCAGAACTAACAATTTGATTACTGAGTCCTTTCCATTATTCCACAGAACTGCATTACTTTGAATCATTCTCCTACAATTTGTGAAATGAAATGAACAAGTTAAATTCACCACTTCCACTCATATTCTCCAAGAAAAAATTATGTGCAATAGTCTCTGAATAAGTGGTACACAGTTTTATGCTGCACTGATTGAATTTTTAATGTTTCCGTAACACAACAGAGTAAATAAAGCGTTTGTGTGTGTGTGTGTGTGTGTGTGTGTGTGTGTGTGTGTGTGTAATTCACTGTTTGATCTGCTGCAGTCTCTGACGAGACAGCCAGACGTTAGTTACCCTACGGAACGAGCTCAGAGCTCATTGTTTCCGATCTTCGGATAGGCCTGAGACCAAGCACACACCATACACCGGGACAACAAGGCCACAACTCCTCGATTTACATCCCGTACCTACTCACTGCTAGGTGAACAGGGCTACACGTGAAAGGAGGCTGTGTGTGAGTGTGTGTGAGTGTGTGTGTGGGAGTGTGTGTGTGTGTGTGTGTGTGTGTGTGTGTGTGTGTGTGTGTGTGTGTGTATGAAAAGTATCTACTATCTAAACGGTAACTGGGAAAAAAGTGAAAACAAAAAAGAGAGAAAAAAAAATCTATTTCCTTTCGTGAGCACATGAGACAAAGATAAAAGGAAGGAACTTTACTGAATTCCCTTGGCGATCGAAACATATCCCTGACTTCTTTACCCTTTTAACTTTCTCTCTCTCTCTCTCTCTCTCTCTCTCTCTCTCTCTCTCTCTCTCTCTCTCTCTCTCTCTCTCTCTCTCTATCTTTAAATGCGCCACGGAGCCAGCTGATCCGCGGGGCCAAGTTCATATCCAACTCTTCTCTCCCTCTGAAATCAAGTGAAACGATTGGTGGAGAGAGAGAGAGAGAGAGAGAGAGAGAGAGAGAGAGAGAGAGAGAGAGAGAGAGAGAGAGAAACTGCCTCGCCACCATAGAGACCACAGCTCGAATTACAACCATGCAAACTCTTATAAAAGTGTTTGATTAAGTTTATTTTGTGATGGATAGTCTTAATTGTAGCAGATAAATTGAATGTTAAGGCTGTTATCTGATTGCTGAAATGTGTGTGTGTGTGTGTGTGTGTGTGTGTGTGTGTGTGTGTGTGTGTGTGTGTGTGTGTGTGTGTGCGCGCGCAAGTTATTAAAAAGGTAAAATAAGAATCATGGAAAAATATACATATAAGGAAGAGCTGTGTAATCAATTCATATTTTGAAAGTAAGTATGCAATTATCTGATTGATGAAATATAAATGTGTGGTTTTTGAAAGGTAAAATGAAAATCATTGAGAAAGATAATGAAGAGGAAGGATATTATTGTTTAATTAACTTAAATTGTGAGGGAAAACCGTTATGCAATCATCTTATTGAAAAAAAATGTGTGGTTTTATAAAAGAGAGAGAGAGAGAGAGAGAGAGAGAGAGAGAGAGAGAGAGAGAGAGAGAGAGAGAGAGAGAGAGAGAGAGAGAGAGAGAGAGAGAGAGAGAGCCCAAATATTGAAGTATCATCCTTTGTTTAAACTTATCATATTCATGTTGTGAGTAGGGACAGTGGTAAGAGCGAGTCCCTCTTGTGAATCCAGGATCAAACACACACCAGTCAGCTCTCCCCTACAGTACTATGATGGGTGGGAAAGGTAAACCATAGTGACACAGGCGGGGCAGGTGTTGTGCGGCAGCAAGGTCCCGATGTACGAGTATTAACTCTCAGACCATAGGCTTGTTCAGCACCCCTAGAGGAATAAACAACATCTCTCCCCATTCAACGGCTACATTTCGATAATACTTTGAATTTCACTAGTATATCACCTTACAAAGACCACTGGTTCGCTCACAAGATCATAAATAAAACTGAACAGTGTCTCTCTCAATACAACTGATATATTTTAATCTTATTCTGAATTTCTCTTATATATTACATACTAGACCAAGATTAGAAAAAAAGAAGACAAGAAAGTAAGGGAAGGTGCAAGGAGTTGCTAGGCCTACTCATGGCAGTCCCTGTATATACTTAACATGCCTATCTTTTTCCATCAAAGTCTCCCTTACAAGACAGGAGAAATAGACTTCACGCCTCTCAATTTTGCAACTGTACTTAAATTTCGTACTGAATGCTATTACAAGACTTCATTTAGTTTAAAGTTGGTGTTTGTCGTTATGAGGGAAAAAAAATACTTTCTCATTGGGTTACATTAATTTTCTACTTTTCAATTTCATTCTTATTTTATTCTGATTTACTGGATGATAACATATGGTTTACTAATGTTGATAATTGTCTCTAGCACTGAAGTTATTAACTCCTTCAATACTGGAACTCATTTTTACCTCGAGATTTCTGTACAAGTAGATCAAGGGATGCAAGAAGATTAATAGCCACAGTCTTCACTATTTTAATCCCTGACATAAGTTCTGAAGCTGTATAAAATCATTAAATAGTAAGCAGAATGAATATGGAAAGAAGTCATGCTATTCAAGGGGTCAAGGAAGGGTCACAAACACTAGAATGCGACTTCACATGTTTATATTGATTCGACTGTCAAATATCCAAAGCTTTATCACGGCTTTAGTGGATTGGGGTTTTCAACATATATTCATGATTCTAGTCATATGAAATACATTCTGCCTCATCAACTGAGACAAAAGGTAATTAAAAAGCAGATTAATTATTTCTGTTGCGTTTGAAAGTTTTAATGAGAGGGAAAAGCGGGTAAGAATGCGTGTCTTGAGGCTGCATAATGTAATAGCACATAAATAGAATGATAAAAAAGAAGCAATTTCGGAACAATTTTCAAAAGGGCGCTATTATTTGAAGGCTTGGGTTGGGTAATTGCTTGTTGATGAGTCTCCTTCCTTCCAAGCATTTAATTAGCTGGTAGTCAGGCGGTGGCAAGAGTGGAAGCGAGATGCCGTCACCATGTTGCTCAAAGACACAAACAGACAGATAGATTGACACACACACACACACACACACACACACACACACACACACACACACACACACACACACACACACACACACACACACCATTTTTACAAACGTCCCAAAACTCATGCCGACTTGTCTCTCTCTCTCTCTCTCTCTCTCTCTCTCTCTCTCTCTCTCTCTCTCTCTCTCTCTCTCTCTCGCTGGGAGATAGAATGTCCACAAAGAGACGGATGAGATGAAGAGTCCAGCCATTCCATCAAAGTTCTTCGTTCCTTCCCTGTGTCCTCGACCTTTTCCGTTCCTTCACTTCATCCTTATCGGACGCCGCCTTCATTTCCTTCTTTCTCTTACCCTCTCCTCTCTTTTCCTTACTCCACATATCTATCCATGTATCTTCCTTCCTTTTTATTTCTTTCCTCTATTTTTTTTCCTTAATTCTTTCATCTCCTCTGACGCTGCCTGTTTTTTTCTTCTTTCTGTTGTCCTCTCTTCCCTTTTCCCTACTCTACATTCCTATTCCTCTATACTTCCTTCCTTTTTTCTTTCTCCTATTCTTTTTTTCTATTTTTTTTCACCTTTCTCTGACGCTGCTTAGTTAATCTTTTTTTTTACTGTGATCGTCTCTTCCCTTTTCCTTACTGTATCTTTTTTCCCTCTTTTCTTTCCTCTATTCCTTTTCTACCATTCTGCTTTTCCTTCTCTTCTTCATATT
>NC_059293.1:8613503-8616003 GCF_017591435.1 Portunus trituberculatus
GGGAAGCTACATAACAGAAGATGGGAGATGTAGAAAGGAAATAACAAGAATAATATGCAGAGCAAAATAAGGTATTTCAGAAGATGAGAAACGTAATTATCGACAGACGTATATCAATAAATGCAAGACGAAGAGCAATCAGAACATAAGTAAGGTCAGTGTTGCTATATGGATCAAAAGCCTGGATAGAGAAGAGGATGGAAGCATTTGGAATGTGGTGTTGGAGACGCCTATTGAAAATATATTAGATAGAAAGAATATCATATGAAGAAGTGCCTAGAAGAATGGGTAGAAAAGAGAACTAATAGTGAAAATTCGAGTAAATTAGATGAAATTTGTAGGATATTTGATGAGAAGAGGAAAGATAGAAGACTTACGCTTAACAGGAAGAATCCCAGGTAGCAGGGCAAGAGGCAGACAAAGGGAGAAGAAGCACATGGATGGATTAGGATGAACAAAAGGAGGTAGGAGAAGAGCTGCATATATATCACACATGCCAAGAGGTAGAGGGGTGTGGCAATCCATAGTCACCAACGTCTGCAGGGATGCGACACTTCTGTGAGATAGATTAACATGGCTTTCATACTATTAACAGGAGCAACTCTCGAAATCTGCCTCTTTGAAAATGGTCGTGTTGAGAGAGTAAAGCGTTTCGGAATTCCGGCATGAAAGTAAGGTTCTGACACACTTGAGAGGAAGTTTAACTAAAGCTCACATTTTTCAATCATTTTACTGCAACGGCTTCTTCCAGCAAAATATATTATTCCGTCTCTAATTTCTGAGTTTCTTGCCGTTGCTGATTCTACTTGTCCTCTTTATCCTCCTCTTCCTCCCTCTCTCATTCTTTGGCTTGCTTTTCATAAAAACCATGAAGACTCTTGGACACTACACAAACTTCCTCGCGATCCTATTCAGAATTCCCAAGCTAAGACACCGAAACATTCTCAAATAAGGAACTAAAAATGAGAGCTTAGTTGAGCCGTGAGCGTGAAATGACCTTTGAAGAAAACCCGGAAGTACTATCACATGTCTTCTCTAGTCTTCTCGTACCTCGCTTTCACTCCAGTCCTCCTTCTTCTTCTTCTTCTCCTCCTCCTCCTCCTCCTCCTCCTCCTCCTCCTCCTCCTCTTCTTCCTCTTCCTTCTTCTCCTCCTTCTCCTCCTCCTTCTCCTCCTCCTCCTCCTCCTCCTCCCTTCTCTTGTCACGTCCCTGCTATTCTGCTAGTTAAATCGAGGCCGCTGTAAGAACATGGGCGTTAGTTAAGCTAAGGTAGGGGCGGTATTGCATCTCATTTCTTTGCTTGTCTTCCCATACTTGACTTTCTCTTCTGTCCTCTTCTGCATTTTTCCTCTTCTCGCCTTCCATATAGTCTCTTCTCTTTCTCTTTTCCCTCTTTCTCTCGCTCTTTTATATTCTTGTCATTATGATTTCTTCCCTTTCCTGTTTGTCTTGGTTGTTTTCTTTCTTTTCTTCATTATTCTTCCCTTTTCTCGTCTTATTGTCATTACTAGTACCTTTTTACTCCTTTTTCTCTTCCTATTTTCTGCTCTATTCTATATTTTCTTTCTTATTTCCATTCTCATTTTCTGTTTCTCTCACCCTTCAGTCTTTTCATTGCCAACATCCTTCTCTTTCCTTTTATTTTATTATATTTTGGTTTCACCTAGTCTTTTCCTCCCTCCTCCTCTTCTTCATATTCCTCCTCCTCTGACGCTTCTTCTCTCCCATCACACCAGCGGACCCTGGCGGCATATTATAGAGAATTATATGAGGAATTTCCAACAGAGACAGTCCCAGTTCTCAGACAATTATCTCCTGTACTTAAGTTCCTCTTCTCTCCTCATTATCATCTCATTATAACTGTTGTATCCTTATCTGCATTCTGAACCTCTTCTCTCTCTCTCTCTCTCTCTCTCTCACACACACACACAAACACACTGTTCATGTGATTATCATTCCGTATGTGACTAAATGTGCACTGTTGGGACATGTATGCAAAAGACGTGCAGTGAATCAAGTCTCAAAGTGTAAATGTAATTGCTTTCTGTATGTATAATTTTCACATATAGATTTATATGTGTGGTTTCTACTGTCTTTATAGGTATCTCGGTATACACGTATAGTTTTAGATGCGTGCTTTCACTTTACTTATACATACAGGAAGTCGAGTGAGGAAAGTTACTCTCAAAAATGAGCATGAGTGGCTTTTCTCTCCTCACCAGACGTATATTTATTTCACCTTTCACAAGCATGAGGGCGAGGTTTTCACTTCATTCATCACTGTTATCGTGAAAAAAACATGGAAAAGACGTGAAGATTTAAGACTTACACATTCTAAAATTTTATCCCTCTTCGCTCTTCGCTAATTCATCACTTCTTGGGCAAACTTTCTCCTGGCAAAGTTATGAATTTTTAAAGCGAACAAAGAAGCTCAGGTGACAGTCAACAGCAGCAAGGCGTCTCATTATGAAATACAATGATAGAGAGTCTTTCTAGGTAT
>NC_059293.1:8621003-8623503 GCF_017591435.1 Portunus trituberculatus
AAGGTTTAACCCCCTTCCATACTAGGACGCATTTTTACCTTGAGTTTTGGGTGTGGCTAGACGATTTTATTTACATTTGGAAGGATCTACATGGAGGTCAGAAGTTTAATGGCCACAGTTTTCGCAATTTCAATCCCCACGTAAGTTTCTGAAGCTGTTTAAAATCACCAAATAGTAAGCAGAATAGATATGAAAGCGTGTCCTGATACTGAAGAGGATTACGAGTTTAGTTCTTACGTATAGGAGGGCACAGGTAACTTCGATCACGTGTCCAATTATAGTGAACATTCTAATAGTTATTTTTTGAGATGAATTCCTTCCCTTATTGCTAATTGGCTATTAACGGGCCACTTACTGGAATGGAGTAGTCTCTATATTTGCTTCCGGTTCTAAGTAGGTGGTAGGTAAGTAGCATATTGAGTTACGAAGAGGGGAATAACACGTTCGGCTTCATCTGTAATGGAAATCAATTAGAAATCTATTTAAAAAAATGAAAAAAAATGGTGGTCCAGTGTACAAAAATGGTGGTCCAGTGTACAAAAATTTTGGTAAAGGTCACACAAGATAGAAAATATTACAGAGCAGAAAGTTCCCGAGCGATCCTGTTTGCTATTATGGAAATCTAATATTGTCTTGTTTTTCTGTTCTCTTTTTTCCTTTTTTTCATTCATTGTGAAAGAGCGTAAGATCGTGAAAGAAGGAAAACTTGAAAGACACTAGTACTACACGTGGCAGTCTTCGTGTAAAACATATGCACCTAATTATACACCCAATCAGCCCTGTTCAGAAATACATCAAATCTCTTAAGGCTTCCTATTGACCCGGCATTAGTTACCTGATTATTTATTTCTATTAACTTCTAGACCGTCTCATCAATGCCATTTACTTACTCTCTTTCTTATCATTTACAGTATCACTTTAGATTAATCTCTCCCTCATCTCCTCATTAGATACTGTAACCCTTTATGAACAATAGATTAAGTAAAAATATTTAACTAATTGACTGACTAACTAAAAACATACACCTGCACATATTTGGAACCGATTTCTCAGGCTAACTAATTTCGTTTCTCACGATAAGTAAACAGAAGTCTTTTTTCATCCGTCTATTTACCTTTTTTTTGGGAGATGGGGATCGAAAAAAAAATGATCTTCCTTCCTTACTTCTACATTTTTCTTTCTTGACTTCCATCACGCATAAAACAAAACGAAATAGTTGAGTATCCTAAACAGTGTATTAAAAGTCTATAATTCCTCTTGAAGCCACAGAAGAGTCTAAAAAAAAAACAAAAAACATACCACTCTCCTCTCTAAACTCCATCCTTCTCTGCAAACATATGTATTCAGAGTGTCCTAATGTATACTATCACTCATTCCTGTGCTTAACAAAATGTGGCACGTCTGAATGAGGGATTTACTGCAGTGATGAAAAATTTGTATATGCGGAATACTCGACATTTGCTAAATCTGCGGCGCTTCATAAAAGATACACTGGAATGATCAGCAGTGGGCAGTATTTTATCATGTTAATTCCCTGCTTCATGACCCAGAGAGAGAGAGAGAGAGAGAGAGAGAGAGAGAGAGAGAGAGAGAGAGAGAGAGAGAGAGAGAGAGAGAGAGAGAGAGAGAGAGAGAGAGAGAGAGAGAGAGAGAGAGAGAGAGAGAGAGAGAGAGAGAGAGAGAGAGAGAGAGAGAGAGAGAGAGAGAGAGAGAGAGAGAGAGAGAGAGAGAGAGAGAGAGAGAGAGAGAGAGAGAGAGAGAGAGAGAGAGAGAGAGAGAGAGAGAGAGAGTTATTCCTTTTATTATACCATTTTTTCGAGTAAATGGATGGAAAAATAGACAAATCTATTTATTGTTGAATCACATGAAGGAGGGAAAAAATGCTCATAAATAGACAAACAGACATACAAAATAAGTCGTAGAAAGAGACAAACAAATTTTGCGAAAATAATATAAGTACGCAAAGTAAAGGCTCTGTTGAAGGGTGAAAGAACAAAAGTAAATGAATTGTAGTGATGGCGATGAAGAAAAAAAGAATAGATAAAAATGGAGAGAAGTCGCTTGAAAATTGTATGTATGTATCATTCAACGTCATGTGACATAAAATAAGAAACATAATACCGCATGTCACGGACACGCCACTGCAGCAACGCTTCCATCACACCCACCACCACCACCACCACCACCACTATCACTGAGACATCACATCATCATCCCTCCCACACACTGCCTGCTGGATCGCTGTCACTCCCACACAACATCTGCAACACTACATATTCAACACTTAACATTCATGGCTTAATAAAAATGCAGAAACTTATCAAAACTGCGTGGCTGAGCGTGTAGTCATTAAAAAAAAAAAAAATAGTAAAATGGAAAAAAAAAATGGTTTCGTCATACTACAGAAAATGTTTATTAAGAAAAAAATATATAAATGAAAGAAAGACAAAACAAAAATACCATTCACTTTATGAACAGAGTTATAAAAAATCTAAAAAAA
>NC_059293.1:8626003-8706003 GCF_017591435.1 Portunus trituberculatus
GAATGACGTTTGGAATTTGCTACTCTCTCACCAAATTAGATCAGTAAATATTGCATCTTTACTTGCGAATTTGGAATATGGTACTACTCATTTATCTCTCTGACGATATTGGGATCTTTGAAAATACAGGAATATTCCTAAATTTAGCTCATAAGGTTATTCATTTGGGTCCCCTAGAAATTCAACAATGGAATAAATGTTCATAAATCTACCTCGTAAGTTTACTAATTTTTTATGAGAATTCCAAAATGGAAAAATACTCATAACTGTACGATACAAATTTATTAACTTTATTCTTATGGTAATTTGATAATGGAAAAAAAATGCTCCTAACTTCATAAGTTAACCTCATGTTTTTTTTATACGTTTTTCTTATTCATTATTTTTATATACCACACAGTTTTGGGAAAGTGGAAGCTCGAATTGCAATAAGCAAAAAAAAAAAAAAAAAAGTAGTTTATATTTAGTGTTTCAAAGGTTATTTTTTTCACGTTTCTAAAGACCTGACATTTGGGGAAGGGGAACTAAAACATTTCACAGAGGAAGCAGAGGGAGAGTCTAAATGCCAAGTAATTATACAGCTGAAAAAATACCTGTTCTACGCAATTATGTAATACAGGAAGTTTTAGCCGGCATGGTTGTAAAGACCGATTGGGGAAAGGAGGGAGGGAAAAGAACTAAAACCTTACATTCGCTTTGGGGGGAGCGGGAGACCAATCCTTGTCTATATATATGTCAAATGATTATAATTACACAGGAACTGGTAAAAAAAAAACATCCTCCACGGTCCTCATATATCTAATTGAATTCCCTCCACCCCTTTAATATGATAAACGTATTGTCTGTATAGCTATGTCGAATAATGATACAATAGTCAGAATAAAAAATGCTACTGGTTTGAGGCTGTTAAGTGATGTAAATTTAACCTGATTAACTTTATTCTTTCAAAACATAGCATGCATGACTAGCATTCGCAATATTTGCATGCTCTTCTTCCTCTCATACGCTTTTTTTATAACTTTTCATTTCGATAAACAACAATTCATAAAAATAAAGTGGTTGAAGCGAATGTACGCATTATGTATAAAGAATGTTGAGTTGCCATACCAGTAAATTTAACAACTTGAACAGTTCACTTCCTAAACAATGACTGGTAATTACACTTTCTGATTTCATTTAAGTATTCCTTAATGTTTTTACGAGAGATAAAAATAAAACCAAGGACACCACAAAGGTTCAAGTAATCGGTGACCTTTGAAATTATAATCTACATTACAACAGACCATTTTATTTAGTAGTAAAGAACCACAGGAATGCAGGAGTTAAGGGAGATCTGTCAATAATACTGAGTACCATATCTCGCAGGTTTAACACGCACATCAAAACAAAATGAAACAATCTGTTAGGAAATACTCACAATTTGACCATTTACTTTTATCACATCTCACAATTAAAGATATAACTAAGGATATTACTTAAAAATTTTGTTTGAAATATTTACAATCTGATCAAAACACTCCTCTTACATAATACAGGGAAATTCAGAAACTTCGGAGGGCAGCGGAACACGAATACCGAAATATCGAGTTTTCCGAAGTTTTAGGGATGTAATATTTTTAACGATTCTACCTCGAAAGCTTGAACTATCGTGAATAGTAAATGTATAAGTGAAGAATCCACTTGCTGGTATCGTATGAGAGTGCGAATGGGCGTGATTGAGGAGCAACGAGGAAAAATGATGACTCCTGTCGATGTTTTGGTGACGGAGGCCGTGGATGGGGATGAAAAAAAAAAATATTTTCTTGCCTTTTTTCCACTGTAAGAAAATTTCAACATGCATGAATAGTTTATTTTATAAACTCAGAATGGCTGCATAAATAAGAGTGGCAGGGAAGCGATGAGAAAAAAAAATATGAAACTGAAAAGTATGTTTTTGGGAGAGAGTGGAGGAGGCGGATAATATGAAGAAATGATTTTAGTCTTTAGAGAATCATATCTCAATATTATTGCGGTGATACGTGCATGTTAGATATATGTTAGTACAAAATATCTATATACGCATTATGGAAGTATGAGAAAGTGCAGAAGTAGGGTGTGTACAAACCCAAACTCAAAGGAACGCCACAAACACCCGCTTGGTGTTTCCTTACAGTGTTGCCATAACCAAGGCATTTTTTTTTATCTTCTTATTTTTTCGTCTAATTATTATTACTCGTATCTATTTATCTATTTATTTATTTTAGTAAATTCAGCATTAATTAATCAGCCAGAAAAAAAAGCTGAAATATCGGGCTTTGCGAAGATTTGGATTCCGAACTTTCGAACTTTTACTATATAGATTTTTTTGGCTCCCTCCTTAAGGACAAGCACCTTCAGTGAACTCATATTTTTCGCTCTTTGTAGCCTTTGATCAGGCACCCCAGGGACCCTCATACATAAAAAGAACATAACTTTAATATCACACAAAAATAAACTCAATAATCTACTAAAATTTTCTACTAAAAAAAGTTCACACTGACCATACAAAAAAAAAAAAAAACTATACCTTACAGTTACTCACAAATCAAAACCAAAAATGAAATAACCTAGCTGAAAATACCACACTACACAACTAAACACACAAACCAAAGCGTCTCTTACAAAGCACACACACACACACACACACACACACACACACACACACACACACACACACACACACACACAATGAATTAATTAAACTCAAAAACCAAACTAGCAAATCCAGGAGAAACGAGAGGAAGACCAAAGGAACTGAAGGAAAAGGGACACGAATAGATATCCACTTGTCCAAATTCAAGTTTTCCTGCCGTTCACTCAACTCTTCACAGTGATATTGGACACGGATCAGTTGCATCAAACGTCAGGTCGGATCTCAAGGTTCACGTAATTGAGTCGCGGAAGATACCAAAATACCTTCGCCAGAATCTCATGGGCAGGTTATCAAGTGAGGTCCTTATCTCTATATCCTTCTTCAATAAGTATACACGGAAGTCAGAGAGAGAGAGAGAGAGAGAGAGAGAGAGAGAGAGAGAGAGAGAGAGAGAGAGAGAGAGAGAGAGAGAGAGAGAGAGAGAGAGAGAGAGAGAGAGAGAGAGAGAGAGAGAGAGAGAATGCTAATTTCTTCCATAAACTAAATATCGACAAAGTGATAAAATATGACGCTAGTTTGTAACTTATTCAATCTATGTCCTATCAGTTTGTAAAGTATCGCATGAAAAGTTCTGACGGCGGTGATGAAAAGATAAGGGAGAGTGTAAAGAGGTGTAAAGAGTGTAAAAAAAAAAGAAAAGGGGAGATGGCAAAAAGAAAGAAGAAGAGAGAGAGAGAGAGAGAGAGAGAGAGAGAGAGAGAGAGAGAGAGAGAGAGAGAGAGAGAGAGAGAGAGAGAGAGAGAGAGAGAGAGAGAGAGAGAGAGAGAGAGAGAGAGAGAGAGAGAGAGA
This sequence comes from Portunus trituberculatus, assembly GCF_017591435.1. Lineage (NCBI taxonomy): Eukaryota > Metazoa > Arthropoda > Malacostraca > Decapoda > Portunidae > Portunus > Portunus trituberculatus. The sequence goes on from NC_059293.1 coordinate 8,629,464, forward strand.
GAGAGAGAGAGAGAGAGAGAGAGAGAGAGAGAGAGAGAGAGAGATACAAAAAAAAAAAATAAAAAGTTGTGTTAAGAGAATGTAATGATTAGAAGAAAGATAAAAAAAAGAGTGAATAAAGAGATAGAAGAGGAAAAAAAGTAAGATACGAGGTAGAGAGAGAAAAATATGGCAAAATACGAGGAAGAAGAAAAGAAGAAAAGATGAAAAAACAGACTGATGAAAGAAAAAAATCTCAGACAATATTAGTAATTGTTCTTGCAATCGATCTTTTGTCTATTAAAAGCGACACTGTTTTATTTCCCATTTAGTGCATATTAAAAAAAATAATGGCTTAATAGGATAAGATTTTATTCGTAAAGGTTATGTGTGTGTGTGTGTGTGTGTGTGTGTGTGTGTGTGTGTGTGTCGCTGGTCAAAGTCAAGCAACCACCAATAAGCCGCAAATTAATTGTCGCACCAAATTTCATTAAGACCAAGTTCAATTTTATGGCGGAAATTATTTGTGCGCTAAAGCTTTAATGGGGTGTCGTGCTCACCTTTATAGTGTCTTCTCTATTTCCTTTTTTCTCTTGCTCCTTTTTTTTTCTTCTCCTTCACTCTTGTCAAGGTTCTCTTTTTCCTTCCCATCTATTTCATTATTCATTACCGATCCATGTCCCCCTCTACACCTCTCCCTATCATTCCCATCTCTGCTGAAAACTATATGTCCTAGCCGGCTTTTCTAGGCATAAGAGATCACTACATTCACTTCACGCGTCTCATTACGTGCCAAATAATCACCCATTTTCTCCAATTCAAGCCAAAGGACGTCGCTGTGATGAAGGTAAAATTTTCCTCCCTGCAAAACAAACTTTACTTAAGATTACTTGTTTCTTTCTTCACCCTCAAAGAAGACTTGGGAAAGCTACTTAAGTCGCTCAGTATTTTCATGAACTCTGCGCTACACTGCATCGTTTTTACCTTCTTTTCACTCTCCTTGGTTTTCCTTCTCTTGTTTTGTGAGTAAATGTCTTCCACACACACAATGTTATTTCTTCTTCCTCGCCGCATAAAGGTAAAAGAGGTTCCACCTCAGCTTTCTTTTACCTGGAGAGGACCTACATAATGTTTTCTACCTTTTAAGAGCAGGTTTTCCTATTACGTAAAAAATCAGATATATGTCTTTTCTTTTCATCATCGTTGTCGTTGTCGTCGTCGTCATCCTCCTCCTCCTCCTCTTTCTTCTCCTTGTTATTATTATCATTATCATATTTATTACTGGAACTATCATTATCATCATCATTATTATTAACACCATGATTGCCCAGTCATCACTTTTATTACTATATTTTTTACGAGTGAAAATAAGTGAGATCAGTAACTTCCCTTACCTCATACACATGTTTCACAATGACACTACGATTATATTTCTTATACAATGAAGCGTGAGAGTACAAGTGTGTGAGTTAGTAGGTGGTGAGAAGAATAGGTGTTATGGAACATTATGGAACCTGCTAGAATATTAATTTATCACATGTGCATTGTGCAGTTGAGGTTTTGTAAAAGATGTAGTTTTATAACAGGTGTTCCCAGTAATGACAGTCACGCTATTAACAAAAATGAGTAAATGTTTTCTTCATTTCTAAGCCTCACACAATCATAAATGCAGGAATAGAAATCTTGATACGACATATTAATTGTAATACATCTCTCTCTCTCTCTCTCTCTCTCTCTCTCTCTCTCTCTCTCTCTCCGACTGTACAAGTTTTCATATTGGAATCATGAAAAAAAAACATTAACTTTTCAACAGCATATAATATCAAACGTAGTAAGAATATTTCCTCCTTTCTCTTCATCTGCAACATAAAACATCATATAATCACTGACCACGTGGTAGAAGTAAAACAAATGGTTTTAATGCTGCAATACCTGAAATCTTTGCATCCTTTCTACTCTTGTACTTCCTGGTCCATTTCCTCACATGGTATCTCAAATGGTTTGCAGTGTCTATCTCTTTTCTTTTACATTGGTGTTGTTTTTTTTTTTTTTTTGACCTTCGCTCGGTAGAGTATAAGGTCTGATCACACACCAACTCATGAAAATGTTTTTGAATAACTTATTACTCGTACTCAGGTGTGTTGTGTGTGTCAGTGGGTCATTTGCAGTCTCTATTTTCTTGTATTTTATAAGTTTCCTTCTTTTGTTTTCACGTTGTTTTCTCTTCCGCCTCCGCAAGCTGTTTCCCTTCCTCCCCATCTTTCTTTTGTTTTCTCTTTTCTTCTGCATGCATTGTCCTCATCCTTGTTTTCCTATTGCTCCTCATCCTTGACATTTGCTATCCTCCCTTTCTCATTATAATTAGGTTGTCTAGTTTATCACAAACAAGCTTGTTTGATGTTCACGCTGTGTTACTCCTTTATTTCCTCCTCCTCTTGCTCTCCTTCCTTTCACCTTTCTCCTTATAGGTACCTCCTTTCACATCTTGCTCCTATTCTTCCTCCTTCTACCTTTCATTCTCCTTTTGTTCCTATTGGTGCTCCCATGTTTCATTCTCTGTTTTATTCCTATAATCTTTTATTCTTGTCTTCTTCTTCCTCTAGCTCTTCTTCCTCCTTTCCATCATTCTCCTTGACCTCTTCCATTTCCATCCATTTTTCGTGACTTTCTCCTTGCTATTTTCCGCCTTTTTCTTTTCTTCCTTATTTTCTATTCTATTTATCTTCCTCCTTCTATCTTCTATTCTCATTATTTTCTTTCATCTTCCATATATCCTTTTTCTTGCCTAACTCCTCTTATCTTTCAATTTCTTTATCCTCTTCCACCTTGTACGTGTCAAACAACTTCACATAACACATTTTCTGGAACTCAGCTCATCTATACCCCTTTATTTCCTCTGAGAAGGCGATGCTTCACAAAATGATATCCTGTACTTCTTACAAAAGACCTGATTCCATTATGAGTCTTCCTGCAGGTGATTTGATTGATGCCTTGCTGAAAGACATTTGATCCTCGGAATTGTTTTCACCTCGGTTGCCTTCTGGTCACCCAGCCAGTCTTCCCCATTACGGACCGAGCTCAGAACTCATAGACCGATCTTCGGGTAGGACTGAGACCACATTACACACTCCACACACCGGGAAAGCGAGGCCACAACCCCTCGAGTTATATCCCGTACCTATTTACTGCTAGGTGAACAGGGTCCACACATTAAGAGGCTTGCCCATTTGCCTCGCCGCTTTCGGGACTCGAACCCGGCCCTCTCGATTGTGAGTCGAGCGTGCTAACCACTACACGACGCGGTGTGTTTGGATCAATATGTTGAGGATTTTTCTGCTCCCTCGTGTGTCCGGGTGTTCGATGTTACGTTGCTATTGACCAGTTGTAAGGGTAAGGGAGGGAGGGAGGGAGGGAGGGAGGAAAGAAGAGAGAGAGCGAGAGCGAGAGAGAGAGAGAGCAGTCCGGTGTTTCGTTTCTGCCACCTGAAGAAGGGGAAGCAATCATCGCTCTGCTCACCTTCCTGTAAACTCTTCCCTTTGTTCTGTTCGGCTTCCTTGGCCGTGACCTCCTTGACGGCTCGTGAATAAGAGAAGTAAGGAAACAAAAGGAAGAAAAAAATGACAGAAAGATAGAACGAAGGCTAAAGAAAATAAAGAAAGCTAGTAAAGTGCTTCTGATATTACTACTACTACAGCTGCTGGTGCTGCTGCTGCCACTACAACAAGAACAGGAAAAAAAAAGTAACTGTTGCTGCCATTGTTCCAGCTCGTACTCCTCCTTCCTCCTCCTCCTCCTCCTCCTCCTCCTCCTCCTCCTCCTCCTCCTCCTCCTCCTCCTCCTTTCCATCTCCTCCTTCTCCTCTTCCTCCTCTTCCTTTTCTCCTCCTCCTCCTTCTCCTTCTCCTTCTCCTCCTCCTCCCACTGCTACTACTAGTACTACTACTACTACTACTACTACTACTACTACTACTACTACTACTACTACTACTACTACTACTACTACTACTACTACCACTACTACTACTACTACTACTACTGCTTCTGTTACTATTTCGCTACACATGTAACATAAAAAAGAAAAGAAAATACTTATAACTATGCATCAAATTATGTTACTACACATATCACGTTAACAACGAGTAACAGGAGAGAGGGAAAACGTTAGAATAAGCAAAATGAGGAAGAGGAGGAGGAGGAGGAGGAGGAGGAGGAGGAGGAGGAGGAGGAGGAGAATAGGATAGTAATAGTCAACTCGGAATGATACCCGAGACTTTAATACCTGAATTTTATGACCTCCTTTTTTCTCTACAGCAAGTGTGATTAATAAATGGAGAGAGAGAGAGAGAGAGAGAGAGAGAGAGAGAGAGAGAGAGAGAGAGAGAGAGAGAGAGAGAGAGAGAGAGAGAGAGAGAGAGAGAGAGAGAGAGAGAGAGAGAGAGAGAGAGAGAGAGAGAGAGAGAGAGAGAGAGAGAGAGAGAGAGAGAGAGAGAGAGAGAGAGAGAGAGAGAGAGAGAATTACCTATCAATAAAACACAGAGAAAGGAATAAACCATACGTAAACAAATAAATATAACACAATAACGATACAACAGACGAAAAAAGACAGGAAATTACCAACAATCAAAGATAAAAGAACCAAAACAATAAAAAATAATAAACAAAATGGAATATAGAAGTAACAAATAGCGAAATGAAGGGTGGACGAGCCAAAAATAAGCAACTACAAAGGGAACAGGGAGGGAGAAGGGAGGGGAGGCGGTGCGAGTGCATGGCTACGCCGTCCATTGCTTTCTAATCAAGGGCACAGAGAGAAGGGGAGAGGGAATGATTACCAACTGCCAGGATACGGGCTCGTTTGCTCCCTACGTGGCTTAATGAAGGGCGCGAAGGGAGCAGTGCATAAGGGAGGGACCAGAAAATAAGGAAGATTTAACAGAAATATGAAAAAAAATGAAAGAAAATTGGCTGTGTAATGATGAATGATGTGAATTTTTTTGATTTATTTTGTAAGGGAGACTAACCACGGGCAAGAAAGTGAGAAAAAAGAGTTCATTGAAAGTTCCAGTCCCTTAATAGGCATGAAAGATATACTCATTAATCACGTAGTTAGTAGTGAATTATCAGTGAACTTAGATAAATAACTGGCTAAATCTATGAACCAGGATGGGAAGAAGAAAAAAAATTAGGTCTTATATGTGCACATACACGTACAAACAGCCGCATGTCTGTATGTTCAGGTTGCTGTTATTGGGAGCGTTGCCTTTGCATTGGCACTCCCGACTCCTTATGTTTCCTTTAATGCGGTACCACTGCTTCCTTTACGTATGTATGTGTCGAGGTCTGATGGCTTTTTTGTGATTATGTTTGTTTTTGTAAAAATATTATGTTCATTTCTTGCACACAGATAAGTGAACAAGAGGAGGAGGAGGAGGAGGAGGAGGAGGAGGAGAAGAAAAACTATCATCATTGTTATGGCAGAGCAAGAACGAGGTCATGTGGAGGAAGAGAAGGAAGAAGAGGAGGAGGAGGAGGAGGAGGAGGAGGAGGAGGAGGAGGAGGAGGAGGAAGCCTATATGATCCAAATATTTAAATGATAACCGCTGGTATCTTAATTCTTTCACCTGTTAATAATGAGTTGCTACCTTTAGCCGGTAATGTGAAGCACCGCTGCCAGAGACCACGAAGCATTTAATTATTTGACTCGCCTTCCTGTACACCAATAATTATTTTGTTTAATCTCGTAAACATGCGGAAGTGCTCTCTCTCTCTCTCTCTCTCTCTCTCTCTCTCTCTCTCTTGCATAAGCCGACTCACTCGAGCTCCAAATAATAATAAAAAAAAAATCAACAATTTAACACAAAGGTAATCAGAGGAAAGTTAAAATAAAAGATAAATAATCTACACATACACACACACATACAAACACACACACACACACACACACACACACACACACACACACACACACACACACACACACACACACACACACACACACACACACACACACACACACACACACACACACGAAGCTACTAATACCTCTCCCCTCTCCTGCAGATCCTAACAAACTACAAGCCAACGGTGGAGGAATTACATCGTGGGGAGTATGAGATCGAGGTGAGACTCTTATCCTCGACCTTCTGGACACTTCAGGCTCCCACCAGTTCCCGGCCATGCGTGAGCTGGCCATCAGACAGTCCGACGCTTTCCTCCTCGTGTACGCCATCGACAACATCGCCTCGTGGGAAGTGCTGGCCACGCTCCGAGAAGAGGTGAGGACACGTTGGTACCAGAAAAAAAAGTGACAGAATCAAAGAAACTATTTTAGCTAGGAAAGAAAAGTATCGTGAAAAAATAACAAAAAATAATCTTATTCAGGAAAAAAAAAGGTAAGAGTGGTTAGGTTAGGTTATGTCCCAAAAAGAAACAAAAGCATTCCATATATTTTTTTCCTTTATTCCCTGTTACTTTATGTCTTGCTACTTTTATTCCTGTTACTTTATGTCAAATTGTTGAACGGGTTAATCATCTGACTGCCATTTTATACTTTTTTTTTTCAAATTAAACATCATTCTGATTGTCTTTGCTTGAATTAGGATGAAATTGCAAAATGTATCACTTTTCATCTCTAATTTTTTTTGTCGATGCTTGTACACACTTTACGCACTGCATCTGGTGTTGCTAATTGTTTTGTTTCGTTGTGGAACGGTTGATATTCTTAGTCTTTCATTGCTTCGTGGAAGAAGACCAACCAAGGGCAACAATATATATATAAAAAAGGCCCAATTGAGAGCTGATTCTCTAAAAGATAAGTAAAGAGTTAGCCAAAATTATGGAGCAAATGTCTTGATACCTCCCTCTTAAAAGAAGTCAAGTCGTAGGAAGACGGAAATACAGATGCAGGTAGGGAGTTCCAGAGTTCACCAGAGAAAGGTATGAATGATTGAGAGTACTGGTTAACTCTTACGTTACAGAGTTGGACAGAATAGGGATGAGAGGAAGAAGAAGGCTTAGCAAGATCAGTAGCACAGCATGAAAAGTGATAAAAAATAGAGATGGAAGTATTCAATCCTACCTTAGTGAGAAGTAGGATATCAAACTATTTAACACTCGTAGGAAGTAATAACCAGACTCAGGGAAGAGTTGAGGATAGGGAAAATATTCAGTGAAGAGCTGGAAATTGAGAGGTTGAAACATTTCACTCTTTCACTATCTCAGAGACAAAGAAACAGGAACAACGTTTTGATTGAGTGTTGGTAAATAAGAGATACTTTAAGAGTAAGAGTACGACTTAAAACAATAAGAGACAAGTAAAAAAAAAAAGACAAAAGCCAAATAAACCAAAGTTAGAGGATAAGTTCTTGAAAACTCATACAAGAAAGGTAGGTAATGTGTTCCAGACAAAAATTTCCCCCTTAATGCCTATAGCTCTCTGGAAACAATATTCATGTTATGTTCTGTTATTTCTGTCCCGTAAAAAGGAAAAACTAACCGTCTGCTCTAGGAAGGTTAATTAATGAACGAAAGATGGTTAAGTGGGTGAAGGAAGAACAAAGAATATGAAATAAGGTGTTATTCAAAGCGTAACAGAGAGAGAGAGAGAGAGAGAGAGAGAGAGAGAGAGAGAGAGAGAGAGAGAGAGAGAGAGAGAGAGAGAGAGAGAGAGAGAGAGAGAGAGAGAGAGAGAGAGAGTGTGTGTGTGTGTGTGTGTGTGTGTGTGTGTGTTCTTTCTAAAGGTCATGAGGTGTGCGAGTAATGGCAAGGTTTTACGTTTCAGGTTTGTGTTTTTATCTTTTTATTCTTCTTTGTACGTTTTTCACATTCTTAAAGCCTTGTCTTCTGTTTGAACTTTATATTTTGTCTCATTTTTCAAGGGGTTAATTTTCTTTGTTGTGATTTTTTTATTATTATTTTTTTTCTTTCCGTTGTTTCTGTGCAATATTTTGTTTTCTTTGAGTTCATTGTATTATTCCTTCAAAGGTTTGATGTTTCTAGTTTGTGATTTATACTTTTACTCCTCTTCCTTCTTTTACGCTTTTTTTTTCTCTCTTCTACTTTTTTCTGTTGTTTTCTATCTTTAACTTTCTGTACACCACATTTTCAAGATTGTCCCTTAAGATTACTTGCTTTTTTATTCATTTAATCCTCCTCCTCCTAATGCATTTTTTTTCGTTTCCTATTACACTTAGAATCGTAGTAAAATCTTTATTATCTTTTTACCTTTCAAACATAATTTTTTCTGAGGTTTTTAGACTTCATTTTAGACTTCCACTTCTCTCACTCCAACTGCCTCTTTTTCTTTGTACTCAAATAGATGCCAAGGATGTCACAAAGTATCTAGCAGTTATAATGTCACTAGTTCCTGTGTTCCATTTCTCGATATTGCTCAGTCCTCACACTCATTTCCTGGATGCCGTGCGCTTTTTATCAATCCTCTGAAAATCCTTCACCTTTCTAGTTGAGGGTATTACTTTCTCTGCAGCAAGGACGGAAGCTGTTGTCACTACATTTTCATTGTCAGTAATCAAGAAATGTACTCTCACTTCCACTGTACGTTTCTTTTATGTTACCTTCTCAGATCCATCGAGAATCTACCAGTTGTCTTGTTGCTAGTGCTACAAAGATCTAGGGATCGTTATGAGCTTAAAGTCTGTCGTCTTAATTTCTACCACTTATCAGGAGCATGCACCTTTCATTTGTGCCTCATTTTCCCTAAATATCAAGTTCCCTGCTTCATTACAGTTGTTCGGTAACATACATTTTGTTTATGTTTGATATCTTCAGCTTTAGCTCTCAGGCCTTAGGTGTTATAAAATAGTTATAAAAAAGCCAAGTTTTTCCTTAAATAATTGTAAATGAATATGCCCATGCATATGAAAATTACTGGATCCCTCCAATACTTTAAGCGGTTTTTCAAGTTAACGGAAGTAATTTGAATATTAGTATGAAGCTAATTGATGTGAAATTTAAAAGCCAATTGAATTTATATTTGTAGTTAATTGAATTTGAGTTTAAAGCTAGATTGTGACACTAATTGCAGGCAATTATTTGAATCCTGTCTAAAGTTAGATTATGAAGGTAATCAAAGTCGAGTTTGAAATGAAATTTTGAAGACTAGAGTTGCAATTGAATTTAAAGGTAAATGAGGTCACTTCTAAGGTTAGGTAAAGTTGAGTTTGAAGCTAAATTGGATTTAGAGACGGTAAAAGTTATATTTGAAGCTCTAAAATTGAAACTCTGGAACTCCTTGCCTGCTTCTCTATTTCCATCTGCCTATCAATCGAACTCATTATAGGAGAGAGGTTTCAAAACATTCATCCCGTTCTTTAAGTAACTCTCTCGACCCTGTTCGGGGAGTGACATCTCTGTGGGCCTGTTTTGATAATCGTTTTCGTTGCCTTTGACCAGCTTTCCCCTCTTATATAAGAAAAACCTGAATTAGGAATCTTTATCCTTCCAGATTGTGAAACTTCGAGGCGTTCAAGTACCCATCGTGGTGGTGGGCAACAAAAGTGACTTGGAGGTACGGCGTCTAGTGTCACGGGCCACGTCCCAGGCGCGGGTGGAGCTGGATTGGGGCCATGGCTACACCGAAACGTGCGCCCTTCAACCTGACTCTGTCCTCGCCCTATTCAAGAAGGTCCTCCACCAAGGCCAGGTTCGTGAGCCCCACAATGAGTACTGCTTCTCTGCCTTCTCCTCTACGTGTTCTTTTGTAGGTTCTTCTGTCATGCTTTTTTTCCCTTGCTATCTATATATTTTTTTTCCATCGTCTTTTCATATCATGCTCTTTTTTGTTTATTTTTTCTAAGTATCCATTTTATTTTTGTGCGCTGTTTATAGCTGACTTTTGCTTATTTGTTTTTCTGTGCATTTCTTAGTGTCTTTTTTTGACATCAGTCATTTTTTATTCTCAATCACTTCTTTCATTTTTTTTTCATTTACAATTGCTCAAGTATTTTCATATTTGCATTTCTCATATCCTTCCTTTCTATTCTGTCTGTAGTATATTTTCTATTAACTATACTATTTTTTTTTCTATTTGCAGTTTTACACCGTTATATTATTTGTGTTATATTTTTCCTTCACTTTCTTTCTTTCCAGTCAACGTGTTTTTTCTCATTTTTCTCATTAGTATTTTCTCTTAACCACTACTTTTCTTTGTTTATTTCAATTTTTACGCCTGTTATCTGTTACCCTTACTCTTTCTTTCCTTTAGTTATTTTACTCTTTACGTGCCTTTTTCTGTAGTATTTTTCCAATTTTTGCCAGTTCAGTGACACGTGAAAATATTACTTTTGCACTAGTAGCTGTGAGACCAAAATAAGATACACTGCTTAAATAACATAACGATTAGGAATTTGGAAGGCTTTTGACTCCCGTTTTTTGTTCCCTTGTTTGGCCTCCTATATACGAAAGTGGAAGTGAACACAAAAAGTATTTTCGTAGAATGAGAAAGAAAACAACATAAGAGAGGGGAGACTATTTCAAATTAAGTAGAAGAGTAAAAAGTAAAGGGAGAAAAAAAAAAAAAGATAAGTGAGACTAGAGGCGATAAAACTGTTGTAGTATGATAGAAAATAGAATACTAAAAATACTAAAGGAATGTAAAGAAGCTCCAAATAATAACAGACTATAGCTTTATACGCTGAAGTTTAGTTTGAGAGACAGGATAGTACAAAAAGAAGACAAAAGATAAAGAAGGAAAGGTATCTTATAATTAGAGGAAAAGAAAGTGATAGGAGAAAAAAATTACGAGAAACTGAAGGCAAGAAAACTATAATAACAAGGAGATAAAATGGATAATAAGAAGGTTAATAACGTCGTATCATAGGGAGCAAGAAAGTATGTAATAAACAAGAAGGGAGGAAAAGGAGGAGGAAAAAACGTACCTTGGTGTAAGAAAACTAAAAATAGGGTAAGGATGAGAAAAAAAAAATATTAAAGGATAGGTAAACAACAACAGGGGAAGCATCAAAGGATATACAGTTTATGCACTTATAAGGAAAAAAAATAAACAGGAAAATGGGAAAACAAATTAAATATACGAGACTGGAAGATACCGAATTAAAACGGACGCAAAAAAAAAGAACACACACACACACACACACACACACACACACACAGGGAAATGAAGAAAACGGTAAAGGGAAACTTTAATTAACATACATCTACCTGGTCACAAAATTATCAAAGTAATAATAAAAAAAGGTTAATTCTCACTGGACAGGTAATAATTAGCAACACCGAGTACATAGAGAGCAAAATATCAAAGGGAGAGAAGGAGAGATGTTATGTTTACGCATTACTATCACCTGCAAGCCTCGACCTAATTTCAGGAGTGTAGCGTAGCACGTGGTAGGGAAGTCATTTATTAAAGGTGCGTATCTATTCCTCTCTCTCTCTCTCTCTCTCTCTCTCTCTCTCTCTCTCTCTCTCTCTCTCTCTCTCTCTCTCTCTCTCTCTCTCTCTCTGTGTGTGTGTGTGTGTGTGTGTGTGTGTGTGTGTGTGTGTGTGTGTGTGTGTGTATTACCCTCACCATTCCTATTTTTTTTTAATGGGTTTTCTTCTCCCCTCCCACAGATTCGGTACAGACTGAGCCCCGCGGTGGAGAGGCGGAGGAAGTCCCTGCCGACCTATACGCAAAAACAGAAGCAGGAAAAGTTCTTCTTCAAACGACACTCGTGCAATGTTTCCTAGACGCGCGATGAACCCCTGAAGCTTTGTAGGAAGAGGAGGAAAGGAGGAGGAGGCGGAGGAGCTGATGGCCATGTGTTTGAGTCATGGTTTCCTCCCTGGCTTTACCCCACGCCCGCACCAGCCACTGCAGGACGCCTCCACGTGCGTCAACTCGCCGCTATACTGTGTGTCAGCTGCCGTGTCATTTTGATTCAGTGTACCAAGTAATGTGTGCCCGCTAATGTCTGTCCGTCGCGGCGCTTAAGGGCGAAACATAACACTGCACACACGGCTTCCTGCTTTATGTTTAAGATTGACAAAAGAGAGTGTGCCATTTTGATGCCCTAAAGTACGTGCTATTCCCAGCCAGTCCTCCAGTAATACCCTTTAGTACGGTAGGTGTCGCCGGTGTTATATAGGCAGAGGACAGACGAGCGGCCCACTCTAGGTGTAGTACTAAGGGACCTCAGGTAGCAAGACGGGCAGCAGCCAGCACACACCAGAGCTGGAGGCTTAATAATCAGAGTATACATTGATACGGAATCACACACACAAAAGTATACCTGCACCTAACCTCTTGGGATGGAAAAAACAAAAACAAAAAAAAAAGTGCATATATTGTATAGAATGGATCGGAAGGGAGTGAATAAGAGGGAGAAAAGAATCTATTTTGGGTAAATTTAATACGCAGTCAAGTCCAAAGGTCTCCTCTAGCACGTTCAATCCCCCTCACGTCCCGGAGGAAACTTTTGGATATGGAGAGAAAAGAAAAAAAAAAAAAAATGGATCTTCACCAAGAGGACGAAAAGGTGAGGTGGAAGAAGGTGTGGAGGAGGGTGTCTAGTTCCGCCACCACCCTAGTACTGGTTTACCGCCCCGCTAGTGCCACAAGGGCGTGCGGGGTTGTGAGAGGAGCGCAGCCTCAGCCACGCCGCGACGCAGGTGGCGCGGAGGGTAGAGGCACCAAGCATGTTGTGTCCGGCTCTGTGCTGCGTCGATAATGTGATTTCGACAATTCAATAAATGTAACGAAAAAAAATATCCTTTGTTTAATTGCCAGGTAGTTGTGTGTGTGTGTGTGTGTGTGTGTGTGTGTGTGTGTGTGTGTGTGTGTGTGTGTGTGTGTGTGTGTGTGTGTTTGTGTGTGTGTGTGTGTGTGTGTAATTCACCACCACCACCACCACGGTCGTCTGCTGGTCACCCAACCATTACGGAGCGACCTCAGAGCTCATAGACCGATCCTCGGATAGGACTGAGACTATACTACACTCCACACACCGGGAAAGCGAGGCCACAACCCCTCGAGTTACATTCTGTACCTATTTGCTGCTAGGTGAACAGGGGCTACACATTAAGAGGCTTGCCCATTTGCCTCACCGCGCCCAGGACTCGAACTCGGACCGGCTTGATTGTGAGTCGAGCGTGCTAACTACTAAACTACGTGGTATGTGTGTGTGTGTGTGTGTGTGTGTGTGTGTGTGTGTGTGTGTGTGTGTGTGCGTGCGTGCGTGCATGCATGCATGCATGCATGCATGCGTGCGTGCGTGCGTGCGTGAGTGCGTGTGTGAAACTGAAACTAAAAACTGAAAAGAATTTATTTGCTCAGACTTTTTAACAAAAGTATGGAGCACAGCTCCTTTATCTCTTACAAAAATAATAAATATTATTTAATACCTGACTTATGTATATATATATATATATATATATATATATATATATATATATATATATATATATATATATATATATATATATATATATATATATATATATATATATATCTTTACTCTATCTAAAGATTTTGAATATTACATTCAATAACGTTAACAATTTATACATAAGTGCTATGTTTTTGGTTTGCATTAACATAATAAACTTTTTCCTGCTTGGGCGACACCTAAAATAGCTTGACAAATTTTATCCCGTGCTTGTGATATTTCCTGATTACAGCATTCTAATAACACATGGTATTCGTCACCAATTGCACCGGAGTTACATTTATCACAGAATCTTTCATCTCTGTCAATATTTTGGTATCTTCCAACAGTCACTGGCAATCTGTTGTTATTAGCTCTAAATTTTGTTAAGGTAATTCTAGTTTTAGTTTTTAGTTTAGTCAAATAATCCTCCATTATATATGTATTTTTATAAGTCCCATAAATACTACATACAGATCTTGTCATCATATTAGCATTCCATGTAGTGATCCATTGGTCTTTCATGTTTTGCTCAACAGCTTTCTTTATCCACACTGAGTTAGGGACTTCTTGGTACAACCAAAATACTGACATACCACAGTTATTCAGAATAGACTGTGTGTGTGTGTGTGTGTGTGTGTGTGTGTGTGTGTGTGTGTGTGTGTGTGTGTGTGTGTGTGTGTGTGTGTGTGTAGTTCACCATGGTCATCTGCTGGTCACCCAGCCAGTCTTCCCATACGGAGCGAGCTCAGAGTCCATAGACCGATCTTCGGGTAGACTGAGACCACAGTTACATCCCGTACCTATTTACTGCACACCCCTTCAATACCGGGACGCATTTTACCTTGAGATTTGTCCAGGCCACAACCCCTCGAGTTACATCCCGTACCTATTTACTGCTAGATGAACAGGGGCCACACATTAAAAGGCTTGCCCATTTGCCTCGCCGTTTCCCGGGATTCGAATTCGGGCCCTCTCGATTGTGAGTCGAGCGTCAGGTGTGTGTGTGTGTGTGTGTGTGTGTGTGTGTGTGTGTGTGTGTGTGTGTGTGTGTGTGTGTGTGTGTGTGTGTGTGTGTGTGTGTGTGTGTGTGTGTGTGTGTGTGTGTGTGTGTGTGTGTGTGTGTATGAATTATTCAAGTGACGGGAGGTGTAATCCTAACTTCTGCCAGTCACACATACAGCAACTTTCAGCTCCATCTTCTAATGTGTTCCCCGTGGTAAGTCTCATGTTCTTCTCCTTCACACTGACAAGGTCTCCCATGTGGCGAATAAGAGATCAAATCATAACATTTATGAACAAAAAAAAATTTCATTCTACTTTTATGGACTACCGAGAAGAAACAGTTTCTTTTTATATCTCTCTCCCTTCCGTAAACATTACCTTCCTCTCCTGCACACTGATAAGGCCTCCACGTCGGTGAAAATAGAACAGGTAGGTTTCAAGACACTTATGCTCGCAGTTTTTGTTGCCTTTGGCCTGTTCACTTCTTATACAAAAAAAAAAAAAAAAAAAAAAAAAAAATCATTGGCCCAGTATTTTCCTGCTTTTTGGGAAATTTGAAAAAAACTTTCTTAATCTTAAATATGTATAAAAAATCACAAAATCTGAACTATTCTCACCCTCGATGAAATACGAAGGTAACTATACAAGCAAACGAACAAACATACATGTAGAAGAAAAAAAAAAAAGAGACAAACAGGTTAAATTATCAGAGAGATACAGATACAGATTGAGACTTACAGTAACAAAACTAGCTATTTATTTCAGCAAAAAACAAAAAGAAAAACAAAAAAATACAGAAAAGAAACATACTAGGTTTAATCATAAGAGTGACCAAATACTCCTTCAATAAAAAAAAAAACATTATTAAAACTCATCACAACCTTTTCAACTCGTTCTCCGTGAAGGAATTAACATGATTTCTTTCGTAACATGCGTTTCTCTCCTCTGGTTCATTTTCAAAGCTTCCGTTCTCATTAACTTTGCTTCTCCTAGACTCAAGTGTCTCTCAAGGACACGAGGAAGAGTTACCGAGGGAAAGATAAAAGAGAAAATAATGCGATGGTGAAAAAGTTAAGAAGAGAGAAGAAAGACGCGAAAGGATTAGTGTTGGAATTAATGGTGGCTGACAAACTAAAAGATAAAACAACGAAATGAGAAAAAAAAAGAAAACTCAGGAAACAGGAAGAGATACAAAATAAAGAAAACAGCAGATAGAATTAAGGAGGAAGCGAACATGAAAGAAGGAAAGAGAGCACAGAAAAAGAAATGGAGAAAGGTTCAAAATAAAAAGAAATAACAAAGCAGGAGAGAAGATGGAGAGTGACAACGAAAGAGATAAGAGAATTAAGAGAAAGACAAGAAAGGGAAACTAGATTACGACAACAAATTTAAACAAATGAAAGAATTGATGAAATGAAGAGAAATTTATAACGACAAAAATGTAATAAGAG
Source organism: Portunus trituberculatus (assembly GCF_017591435.1). Lineage (NCBI taxonomy): Eukaryota > Metazoa > Arthropoda > Malacostraca > Decapoda > Portunidae > Portunus > Portunus trituberculatus. Next base: position 8,645,277 of record NC_059293.1, read on the forward strand.
ACGGAAGAGATAATGGAAGGGTGGGAAAGAAAGAAGTAAAAAACGAAAGAAGAAGAAGAAGGAATGAAGGAATATAATGGCAAGTAAAGCACAAATAAGGTCTGGATAAGAGAGAGAGAGAGAGAGAGAGAGAGAGAGAGAGAGAGAGAGAGAGAGAGAGTGGTCAGTCAGTCAGTCAGTCAGTCAGTCAGTCTCTCTCTCTCTCTCTCTCTCTCTCTCTCTCTCTCTCTCTCTCTCTCTCTCTCTCTCTCAAGCCAACCAAGAATGCAATTTCCCTTTGAGATAATATTTACGTTTCTCGAACTATTAATTTGACTGTCAGCTCGCGCCTCATCAAGGATACAGTTGTCTTTGGTCGTACAGATGAAAATTGTAATCTTGGGGAAAAATGGCAAATGGGAGCAGGTAAAGGGGAGGGAACACAAGGAAACAGAAGGCTCCGAAGTAGAGAAGTAAAGCCCATTAAGTGACGCATTCCTGGGAGAGTTTGGTGTGAGGAATACTATAGCACTTAGGGACTTTGAGGGTGAGTGTGCCTTGCTAAGTAGTAGGGAAATGTTTCGAAAAAATTCTTTCCAAAATCTTGTGGAGAAATTCTGAAATGCTTTGGGGTTTTCAGTAGGTTCCAATCTCTAGTGTTGCGATTATGAAATGCTTTGGGGTCTTCAAAATCTTCCAAACTTTAGTCTCTCGATTCTAAAATGCTTTGGAGGTTTTAAAAATGTTTCCAATCCTTAGAAGTATTTAAGTGGTATAAGGGTTTTAACAGAGGGGACATGAATGTAGTTCTTAGGATCAGTAGCGGAGACACAACCAAAAATAATGGGTTTAAACTTGAAAAATTCAGGTTTAGGAAAGAAATGGGAAGAAACTGGTTTTCAAACAGAGTAGTTGATGAATGGAACGGTCTCAGTGGTCATGTAGTCAGGGATGAGTCAATAGGGAGCTTTTAAAGAAGGTTAGTTAAGATCATGGATGGGGAGGATAGATGGAACTAGCTCGTATAGGCCTGGTGGCCTCTTGCAGCTTCCCTCTTTTCTTATGTTCTTCTGTTCTTAGCGTTACGATTCTGAAATGCTTTGAGAGTTTTCTAAAGGATTCCAATCTCCAGTGTTGCGATTCTGAAATGCTTTGAGGGTTTTTCAAAAAGCTTTCAATTTCTTGTGCAATGATTCTGAAAAGCTTTTCTTTTTGAAAAGATTCAATCTCTTGTGGTGGGATTTCTAAACTATTTTGGAGGTTTTCATAGGACATTTCTTATCAAAGTTTAAATGGATGGAGTGAGTGTTTCGTGACTTTAAACTAAAGGGAAAGATTGCAAAAAAAGGTTTCAATCTTTTATACTCAAAACAAAATTAATTTGATTGGGTTCTCAAGGATCTTTTCAAGGAATACATGGATGATGGAGTGAGTATTCCTGATAGATTCTGAGTGGAAGAAAAAGATTATAAAAGGTTTAAATCTCATATACTTGGACTGTATAGAGCTTTGGATCTTCACGGTGCTGGTTTTTCAGAGGCTGCATATATCACTCATTAATCGAGTTGCCAAGAATTTTTTCAACGCTTACATAGATAGAGTGAATATTCCTTATATATTATGAATGGAAAGGAAAAGTTTAAAATAAATTTTTTTTTTTTATCTCTTGTGTTTGAAATCTGAAGTGCTTCGTTGTTATTTTTCTATGATGGTTTATTTAGAGTTATACGGTGGTTAGTCGGATTGAAAGGTTTAATTACTAAGTTGCCTGATTGTTAATGACCGTGTGACAGTTTCTAGTTTACCTAACTTAACCACTCAGTAAACCACTGAACAGAAAATACGACAGCCACTATCACTACTACTACTACTACTACTACTACTACTACTACTACTACTACTGCCACTACTACTACTACTACTATTACTACTACTACTACTACTACTACTACTACTACTACTAGTACTAACTACTACTATTACTGCTACTAATACACTACCACTACTCCAGCACTACCTTGCAGTCAATGACGTCTCTCGAAATCATACATCAAACTTGCACAACTTATCAGAGGGTTAATTAAATGAGGCTGTGATGGGAGCGTGGACTGTGATGTTGATTCAGCGTAAACAGTGCTAAGAGAAGCCATTGAGACACTCCCGGTCTGGTCCACGTCAGTTGTCACGTTAGGCTTGTCTTGTCAAGGGTTACGAGGGCTATGTCAGAGGAATTGTGGGTTGTAGTTGCAATTGTTGTTTGTCATATACCTTGAGTGAAATTTACTGAAGGGAATTGTTTCTTTTGGGAATTTTGATATTAGTGTTTGGAGTATTTTTCTTTTTATATTTTTATATTTATGAATTTTATCTATCTATTTATATTTTGTTATCTATTTTATTTATTCGTTTTCATTTATCTATCTATTTATTTATTTTACTACTAGTACTACCACTACTACCACGACCATACCTGTTACTACTACATCTATCACCACGCACACACACACACACACACACACACGTGCCAGGATGAGACAACAACCACACCTGATCCCCTCGCCCAACCTTAGTCTTAGGGAACAATTAGCGCGGCTCATCCCCCAATACTCGTTAGTGCTGACGCCACCTGTGCACGTGGCTTTGCTCTAATTGACCGCTGCTGATACGCCTCTTTAAGCTGATCTAGTTATGCACTTACTACTTATGCTGTAGCTAAATATATGCTGCAGAGACACGAGTATGGTCAGAAGTCAAGTAAACTGTTATATCTCATTTTACATTGTCTCTCGGTTTTATGCCCCTCTGTGTCACGAGTTATGGGTACGGACACACTATATGCTATTTGCTATAAGGGTTGAGGGTAGTGGAATGTGTGGCGAGTCAGAAGCAAGAAACAATCTCTCATATTGTGTTCCTGGGCATGAACAAAAAAGTATAAACATCACAGGCAAAGAAGGTAGTAGCCTCTTATATTATATCCCATATTGCGTTGTTCCTTGATCTCAGCTCTTGTATGTGTTCTGGGTAAGAGATGTCATCCGCCACAGGCTCAAAGGCGAAAGAGACGGAAATGATCGCTAAGGATAAGGAAAGTTATATCGTAATGTTCTCTCCTCTGCCTTAACTCCTATGATCTGCTGACAGTCTCCCTACAAACTGTGAAAATTGTTAGATTCTCAGCAGAGTAGAGGACTTGAGAATAAGGAAAGAATAAACACAAAAAAGAGAGTACTTATTTTTCCTAACTTACAACCGAGACTACTGCAACAGTCAACTTTCCGTGGGAGAACATCTTTAATTTCGTATAAAGTGGATACATAAAGTGAAACGCGATGATGTTACACGAGGAGTTTCGTGTGTCAAGGTTAGTGTATAAGGGGATAGGGAGTGATTGATCTGCCTTGCTGTGGTTCAAGGAGCAATGAGTGCGAGATCTGAGAGCATCTTGATGGTTGGTCTCGGTCGCTTCGTGTTGGTAAAGGAAGACGTTGTGTGGTGGTGAAGGAAGACGCTGTGTGGTGGTGAAGGAAGACGCTGTGTGGTGGTGAAGGACGCTGTGCAGTGGTGAAGGAAGACGCTTTGTAGTGGTGAAGGAAGACGCTTTGTAGTGGTGAAGGAGGACGCTGTGTGGTGGTGAAGGAAGACCCTTTGTAGTGGTGAAGGACGTTGTGTGGTGGTGAAGGAAGTTGTGTGGTGGTGACGAAAGACGCTGTGTGGTGGTGAAGGAAGACGCTGTGTGGTAGTGAAGGACATTGTGTGGTGGTGAAGGACGTCGCGTGGTGGTGAAGGAAGACGCTGTGTGGTGGAGAAGGAAGACGTCGCGTGGTGGTGAAGGAGAACGTTGTGTTGTGGTGAGGAGGCAGGCGATGCTGTCTGTATATTAATGGCACCTCAACGTACTAGTGGTAAGTTCCAGTCAGCCAGTTATGTGGTTTTGTTTGTCTGTCCGTCTGGTTTAGGGAATATCAAGGCATCTTTCTCAGTGAAAACATTAGATACCTTTGACAATGACAAAACTGGATCCGAGAAAAATATCGATTGACTACAAAAACGACAAATGAACAATAACAGTACCAATCGAATTTAAGGTATAATTTCGGAATAAGTATGTAGCTTTCATCAATTAGTGTTAACCCCTTCAGTACCTTGACACGTCTTCGTAATTTATTCTGGTCACTATTTGGTGATTTTGTACAGCTTCAGAAACTCATATGGGGATTAGAATAGTGAGGACACTGGACCACTAATCTTCTGAGCTGCATAGAACCTTGCTAGTATAAATAAAACCGTCTAATCTCATCCAAAACTCATGGTAAAAATGCGTCCCAGTACTGAAGAGGTTAATAATGTCTTTCCTTCTATTCCAGGAAAAAATGAAATGAAAATATTAACTGGGACACATACCAAATTTCATTATTGACATTATAATTGGCCTCATGAATAATGCTATCATCGGTGTTCTCGCGAGACTCCCTAATCACACAAACAAACAACAAGCAATAACAATCTGACGTGTCCCAACATGCCAAGATCTGTCAATATAAGGTCAACGATCCCACTCAAGGCCTCAGACACACACAGATACAGAAAGGGACAGACAGACAGACAGATAGATAGACAGACTGAGAGAGAGAGAGAGAGAGAGAGAGAGAGAGAGAGAGAGAGAGAGAGAGAGAGAGAGAGAGAGAGAGAGAGAGAGAGAGAGAGAGAGAGAGAGAGAGAGAGAGAGAGAGAGAGAGAGAGAGAGAGAGAGAGAGAGAGAGAGGTTAAAACAAATGAAAAAAAAACTACACAAAAAAGACTGGGATGGGCACATAACTAGAAAGACTCTTAAGTAAGGACAGAAAAGCAGAAAGATAAAGACTATCAGACAGGGAGAGACAGACAGACAGACAGAGACATGCAGATAGAAAGAAAGACAAAATAGATAAACACACTCAGACACACAGGAAGAGGGAAACACACAAACAGACTAAACGGAAAGCACCAAGTGACACAAACAACCATACACACACGCATAGATTTATATACAAATACCTCAAAGACTTTCCACGAATAGAATTGGTGAAGGGTAAAGACCACCTGACACCCGCAGACAGTGTTATTCAGCCCATCAACGACTCACAAACACTCGGAAATTATTAAAGGAAGAGACTCAAGGTTGAATTGTTGATGCATCACGACACCTTCCTCACGTGTAAGGGAGTCTTCATATTTATCCAGTTTCTACGCTATCTTGGCATTTATCCTATCTTCAAAAAGATTTAAAGAATTATTTTAGATTCCAAAAAGGATTTAAGAGTGTTTTTTATAGTTCTGATGATGTATTGACAAGATTTTCACGTTACTAAAAGAAGAAATAGACCTGAGAAAGCAGCTAATCATCTGTATGGCTTTTGAAAAATAGTCGTGGAAAGAGCAAAGGATTTAGGTTTCTCATTTCCCATGATGATAGATTTCGTCTCTCTCTTCAAAACACGCAAAGATGATGCAGTATTTTTTATCCTCTTCTCTACGCCTTCCAGAATTTCTCAAAGTGAAAATAAAACTATAACTTGTGTCTAGAATATATATATATATATATATATATATATATATATATATATATATATATATATATATATATATATATATATATATATATATATATATATATATATATATATATACACACACACACACACACACACACACACACACACAGAGAGAGAGAGAGAGAGAGAGAGAGAGAGAGAGAGAGAGAGAGAGAGAGAGAGAGAGAGAGAGAGAGAGAGAGAGAGAGAGAGAGAGAGAGAGAGAGAGAGAGAGAGAGAGAGAGAGAGAGAGAGAGAGAGAGAGAGAGAGAGAGAGAGAGAGAGAGAGAGAGAGAGAGAGAGAGAGAGAGAGAGAGAGAGAGAGAGAGAGAGAGAGAGAGAGAGAGAGAGAGACGTTTAGAAATATGTGTCTAACTCTCTACCTTGAGGGGCTTTTCATACTATTAGTACACACACCTTCAGATACTTCGCTGCAGTGAGGAAACTTGGGTGAATCAGATTACGTCGGGAGTGACACCTAAGGAGGCTACAGTCAGTGTCTCGGGGAGGGCGCTGAGTGACTGCCATGCAAGTACTAGGAAGTAAGTACTCGTATTGTGTATGTGATGCCTGAATGTGCGGAAGGATATACTTAGTTTCAGTCTCTCTCTCTCTCTCTCTCTCTCTCTCTCTCTCTCTCTCTCTCTCTCTCTCTCTCTCTCTCTCTCTCTCTCTCTCTCTCTCTCTCTCTCGTGTGTTCTCTCCGCCATGAGCACCAGCATATATTCCTTGCCAGAGTCACGTCATAAGGGGCGAAGGATGCCATAAACGTGACTAGCTGGCGTAGGAAGGAAATGCATACATACATACGTAAAGAGAAGGGCAAAAGGTACAGCATACAGACGAGACGCAGGTGGTGGGTGCATCAAGATATGAACTTAAAATTTTTGGGCACGTGTGTGTGTGTGTGTGTGTGTGTGTGTGTGTGTGTGTGTGTGTCTCTCTCTCTCTCTCTCTCTCTCTGCATGTGCCAAACAACTTCCTCATGCATAACAGACGGACGCGCACTGCCTCCCTTGAGGCCGCTTCGTTCGTCTGGCCTGCTGTCATATACTCGCAGAAGCATGACCTCCACTAGTGCTACCAGCTTTAAAGGCTCTTCCTTAAAGAAGCACCCAGCAATGTGTGCGACGCTCCACTGTGGCCCGGAAGCCAGCTGCAACACGAGGAGGGAGCAGAGCCGACATCCAAAACCCAGCCAGCGACAACAGCAACGCATCGACCAAGTTGTTGTGTGAGGTGAACCCCGCTACGCCACTGAGGGAGCGTCGGGTGCAGCGTGATCACCTCTTTGTCTCCCTACCTGGTCTTGCATAGATGGTCGTGTGTCTGTCTGTCTGTCTGTCTGTCTGTCTGTCTGTCTGTCTGTCTGTCTGTCTGTCTGTCTGTCTGTCTCTCTCTCTCTCTCTCTCTCTCTCTCTCTCTCTCTCTCTCTCTCTCTCTCTCTCTCTCTCTCTCTCTCTCTCTCTCTCTCTCGTCCATTACCACAAGCAGGCAGCCTCCTCCAAGTTGCTCAATTAGGCAAATGACTTGGGGAACACCAGACGCCGATTGCATCCCAACGAAAACCAGCAGGAAAGTTATAGGAATTCCACTTAAAACTCTCCAGTATCTACCGTTCAGCCAGCAGCAGCAGCAACAGCTAGCAGAAATTTTATGTAAACTAATAAAATGGAGGAAAAAAACAATTCGATCGATCATGAACAAAATGCACAAGGGAAAAGATGAATAAGTAACGGTGACTATTCTGTTTCTCCTGCAGGATTGGCTTCAAACTCCTTCACCTCAGGGACGGGGATGAAAGACCCATCTGACCTACTTGAGGAAAGCGTTATCTTTAATCTTAAGCACCACAGATTCTCCAAGACCTCTTTCAGACATCTTATTGGGCAAGGTTCGAAGGGACATTAGTTGAGATGCACCTGATCCTGGTTCCTTTCCACATATTATCTATTACCACTAAAAACAGAGAAACAAAAAAAAAAAAAAGATTACTGATATTCTAGTTGCTTTTCAGATATTCTATTAGTGAGAGACATAATAGTACAGAAAGAAAAAGTTAATAACCCAATGCAGCGTCTATCTTTGACCTAAATGATCTGTTTTGTAGCCTTTGCCCTCAAAAAACACTCATTACAAACTCATTCACGCAATAAACACCTCATATATTTACATGCATTTGCACGTCCCCACCCGAGCCATCCTCCTAACACTACACTAAACCTCGCTCCTCTGACCCACATTGGAGTCATTATTAATTACAATACGTTATAATGTTCAATTACCTTCGTTTCGACAGTCATCTGGAAATTCAACTCAACCAGAATATAACGTGGTGTTTATATTTGTGTTTACGAGACGGGGAACCAGATCATATTCTTGGGTTCACTGCATTTTGTTATGTATTAGAGGCGTGGTCACAAAAGACATTTTTTCGTCAATATCTAGCAGCAATAGTTTACTAAGCTAATATTGAGTCACTTTCTGGTCACATGGACGTTGCCGAGTTCAACAAAATCACGGCAATGAATAACGTTCATGATCCTCAAAACCAAAACAAAGAATTTATTACCTGATTCAAGTCGGCTTTGCGTTTCTGGCATAATATTGTCGGGAAAAAAAATTCCTCTTATGACCGTACCTTATTTATCGCCTTCAGTACCATGCCGCGTTTTCATATTCATTCTACTTACTATTTGGCGATTTTATACAGCTTCAGAAACTTACGTATGTAGGGATTAAAATAATGAAGATTCTAGCCATTGATATTCTGACCTCCATATACAGTTCATATTACAAATAAAATCGTGTAATCGTACCAAAATCTCACAGTAAAAATGTGTCCCAGTACTAAAGGAATAAAGAGGGATAATAGCTAAGGGCAACTCCCGGAGTGCCAGTCCCTAAAAAAGAAACAAAAAGCTTGAACTAAGAATAGAAACGTGTCTTGTTTGCTATTGTATTTCCAGGTATGAGAAGTTAAGGGGTTATATAATTTAATGTATGGGTAACACTACTACCTTTCACGTAGCATATCATTCATTCTCCTGCTCAAGGACACAACTTTTGCTCGTAAGTAAAAACCTGTGTTATTGAACAAGTGGAGGAGGTTAAAGTACTATGGGGAGAGAGAGTACGAGGAGGAGGAGGAGGAGGAGGAGGAGGAGGAGGAGGAGGAGGAGGAGGAGGAGGAGGAGGAGGAGGAGGAGGAGTAGGAGGAGGAGGATAAAAGCAAGAACAAGAAAAACAAGAACAGGAACAAGAAAAGAGGAAAAAGAAAAAAAGGAAAAAGAAGGGATAAAAAAGAAGAAAAGAAAAGTAACTACTACTACTACTACTACTACTACTAATAATAATAATAATAATAATAATAATAATAATAATAATAATAATAATAATAATAATAATAATAATAATAATAATAATAATAATAATAGTAATAACAATAATAATGATAACAATAGGAAAAGAAAAAAGAAAACAACAACAACAACAACAACAAAACATAAGGAGAGATGTAACAGGAGGAAGGAGTGTAGGAAATGAGGCACAGTGTTGGCTGAGGTTCCCATTACCGCGCGGCAGGGAGCGGGCGAGCGGGCCGTGAGGAATGATTGGGTGACACAAGAGACGTGATGATCGGCTGACTGCTGGTGGTGGTGATTGGTGTAAATGGTTAGTGAGGGGGTTGGTGGTGGTGGTGGTGGTGGTGGTAAAGATAGAGGAGGAGACGGTAATGATGATGATGATGATGATGATGATGATGATGATGATGATGAGGAGGAGGAGGAGGAGGAGGAGGAGGAGGAGGAGAAAGATGATTAATAAGAGGTGAACAGAAGAGAACAACAAGAACAAGTACAAACAATCACTATCTCCACCACCACCACCACCACTACACACACACACACCACCACTATACAACAACACCGTGTCCCTTCATTTATATTCCACTTTATACTTAGATGAAAGAAGCCTGAAGTTATTTATCAATACTTCCAAAAAATACATGTGTATCTATTTATTCACCTATCAAATTTTCACCCCTTCATTAATTATTGCTGGAAAGGATGATCGTATGTTGGCATTTAATCATCTGTTAAGGGCCAAAAAATGAAGTAAGGAAGGCTGCGCAAGTGTTTACCGAAGGAAGGGGAAACCGAGGGTGACTGTATGTCTGATTGATTTGATTTATTTTACTGGTACGGCTATCCTTTGTTAACACTGGGAGAAATGTATCAAGCTGCTTGCACACACACACACACACACACACACACACACACACACACACACACACACACACACACACACACACGGAAGAGGATATTTTAATCTGTTCTAAGATACAAACCGAATCAAAATACAAGTTCATTAAAAAGATACTAAAATATTACGGGTAATTTTAGGAGTTACTGTCTGTTAGTGGAATACTTAAAAAAAAACAACAACAACAATCAGATGTAAGTATTAGCTGAAACACCACACAACCAAACGTACGAGACATTTCACAAGGTAATTTTTCACTAAGTATTAAACTTTATTTCTTTAAGGCTGGTATATTAACTGAAGCTTTCCTTTTATCAGTTTAGTTGCCCTTGTCCAGAGCATCCCTACTTGGAAAAAAAAAAAACTGTAAAAGGAAAACATTATCATTACCAAAGAAAAGACCAGGTAATTAAATTTAACAAATATTCCGTTAAATATGCAGGTATTAAAACAATGAAATAAATGTTTGGTGTAGAGTGTAAATATATATACTGAAAAATAATCTCCGGTTTAGAAGCCAGGAACTAAAAAAAAAAAAAAAATTGTTTCATCAGAAGTATCAAAATGAAAAAAAAAAAAAAAACGTTCAGAGAGCAGACACTGAAAACAAAGGTATAGTTCAGAGACAAATACTTAGCTAATATAAATGTCTGCTAAATAAGAGAAGCTACAGCGTTTTGTGAACACCAACAGAGGTACACTACGGAAGGAAACGTCCATTAGTAGAGCACATGGGCACCTTGATACACGCACTGCCACTAGCATTTCGTGTACAAGAGCTGAGTGTGCTAATGGAACGAGCTCATCTAACATTAATCAATATAATAATCGGAGTAAGTAACAACACGATGTATAGATTTAAATTCTTTGTTCTTTTGTAATTTGAGAGAGAGAGAGAGAGAGAGAGAGAGAGAGAGAGAGAGAGAGAGAGAGAGAGAGAGAGTTAATAACCTTACTTCACATGCAATATTAATCATAAATTATCATGAAAATCACCTCTCCTCTCTACTCCGTTTTCTAAGTTCACTTTCATCGGTAACTCAAGTATCTCGGTCTTCCACTCGCTATGTAACTCACATTGTCACTTCCCCCTGATTGCCCGGAGCACCGCACCTTGCCACTGCTTCTGGGAACACAAAGGCGAAGTAACAAAAGAGCCATCAGAGCGTAATGGAGGCAAAATCAATGTAGTTCCGGAGATACTTTGAAGACCTGGACTTAGGGAAGGTTACTATAAAGGAAAGGACTTTGATGGTGTAATAGTATGTAATGGGTGTATTTGTACTGAAAGGGAGGGTTTACAGTGGCAGCTAATCATGGTTAATGGACAATATAGTACAGTCAGTCAGTGTGGGATTTGGTGTTTTTTCCTGATTTTTTTTCCCCTCAGTGGTCGTGTGTTCATATGTTTTGGCGTTTTAAGTGGAGGTTTCTCGGGTACGCTTATAGTCAATAGTCAGTAACGTAGAACAATCATTATTACTGGATTTAGTGATTCATTTCTACATTTCTCCTCGTATTTCCATGTAAATATTTCAGTGTCTTTTTCTCGACTGTTTTTGACCAGCTCCAGTGGAAGTTATACTAGTACATAAAGTAGTGGATAGTCGAGTAACGTAATACAGTCATTATTATTTTATTTATTGCTTTCTCTAATACTCCGTGATTGTATTCTCATATGTTTGAACCGTCTTATCTCTAATTTGAACATCTGTAGAAGGTATTAAGGTATTCGAAAATTCATAATATGCATTGATAAGAATCTTGCAACATCGACGGGAACACACAATGAAAGCCGGACTGATTAACTTTGACGCCTTTGAAAACAGTCCGTCAGTGAATTAAGCACTTTAGAATACAGGCCCTGATCCACTGACAATCTCATTATAAAACGTGATAACTGAGGGATTCCAAGCATATCAGATTACTTGAGATTGAGGGAAAACAGTAAAGGCAACGGAAGAGATAGGTATGGTACAGGGGCTCTCTCTCTCTCTCTCTCTCTCTCTCTCTCTCTCTCTCTCATTGTTTATGTAAGAGAAGGTCCATTTTTCGTGATCCTCTCAGCAGAAAGATGAATGTTTCCTATTTAGTTATTGTCTTTTGTACATGTGTGCTTGCGTGACTTATGTTTGTCTTGCTTAGAGTGATATCAAAACAAGGGATACAGATCAGTATAGAGAGATGAGAAGTAAGTTGGTAAATAAGTAAGGAAGGAAGGAAGGAAGAAAGAAAGAAAAAAAGAAAGAAAGAAAGAAAGGAAGGAAGGAAAGGAAGGAAGTAAGGAAGGAAGGAAGGAAGGAAGGAAGGATAGATGGATGTATAAACAGATCGATGGATGAAAGGAAAAAAAGATTGAATGAATAAATGAATCAAGAAAGAGGGGAGGAAAAAAAAGAAGGAAAGAAGGATCGATGTACGGATGTATGGGTGGATGGACTGACGGACGGATTGATGGTTGGATGGATAGATGGATGGATGGATGGATGAATGAAAGGGGATAAGGAAGGAAAGGTAGATAGATGAATAGATGAATGGATGGATAGATAGGTGGAAGGAATGAAGGAAAAAAAGGAAGGAAAGAAGAAAAAAAAGGAAGGAAGGAAGGCATAATTTATAGATGAGAGAAGGAATCTATCTATAAGCAAAGTTGATCACACATTCTTTCAATTAGAAAATGAAGTAACAGTTCACAACGTGTTCAGAAACGATAACAGAACAACCACAACAACAGAACACAAAAACACTGGATAAAAGAAGACAAGGCAAACAGAGAGAGAGAGAGAGAGAGAGAGAGAGAGAGAGAGAGAGAGAGAGAGAGAGAGAGAGAGAGAGAGAGAGTTCGACAGGCTCTTATTCCTAGTTTTCTATACTCTGTTTGTCCTTCCTTTCATTCCTTCTTTGTCTGTTTCTTTTTCACCATCACCTGTTTCTCCTTCTCCTTCTCCTTTTCCTCCACCTCCTCCAAGATTCTTCCTCCACATCATTCTCCTTTCTTTTCTCCTGGTAACAACTCACCGTCAGGAACTTCCAGACTTCTGCCACTTTTCTCAGATTTCCCAAGACGCAGGCTAACGTGGCAGACTTTACTGATTACGATTCCCGGGTTACTGAATCAGGTTAGCTAAAGCCACTGCCAGCCACTCCAAGCTCACAAAGGGAAGGAGCCCGTGTCAGTTTCAGGATGTAAAAAGAAATGTTTGGTGTCAGTTTAATGAAGGAAGTAGCTGTTAGTTTTAAAGTAGTGTTTCTAGGACTCAAATTTTGTAGATATTATTTTTATTGTATATCTTTTTTATGTGATTATTCCAGTTTCATTACGCTGTTTCTCTTATTATTTTTGTTTTAATTTCTGTTTCTTTATTCTATTTCTTTCATTATGCTAAGTTTATTTGATTTTTTCTTATATTATTTCACCTCTATCATATTGCGTTCTTATTGATTAATTCCTTTTTTTTTATATATATTCTGCAATATACATTTCCTTCCTGGGCTGTTAATCATCCCTTTCACCTAAATATGCTTTCATCCTTCGTCTCCCTCCCTTGTCCATAAGATAAATTAATAGACACTAAGAACTGTAACTCACATGATATTACTGGCGTCTATTTCAATTGAGAATGGATCTAGATAACAGATGCGCCGCTGCTACAGTCAAAGAGGGAGGAAGAAAATAATCTGTAATCAACTCAAATAATCACTAATCGCAATCCGTTCATGTTATTACACTTCGCGGAAAACGAGACGGTGGAGTGAGACAAAGAGCGAAGTGAGGCGAGACATCTTTTATGATCTTAAAGCCTTTATTAAACCCTCTATTAAAGCCTTGTCGATACTGGCCCAGGTAACTGCAGCCAATCGCTCCTTTAATGTTCGGCGGGGTAATTAGGGCGTGGTAATGTTTACGGCTCACCTGGAAATAGGATAGATTGGTGTTAAGTCATTTTTTTTTTAATTCCAACTAACAGAGGTATGAATTGGTAGGCAAGAAGAGATTTATGATAAGGGAAGTGAAGTGAAGATTGTGGTGGTGTATTGTGTACTGGTGTTGTGTTTCCTTCCCGCGGCGATGTATCAATAGAGTCCTGATGGAAAGTTAAAGGGGTCGTATTAATATGTATTGGCAATTATCGCGAGTGAACAGGCCAAGCGGAAAAAAAGTTACGAACATTAATGAGCGTGTATTGGGAACTTGGCTTTCAATGTAATCGCTATTTCATTTAATCATTTCACCATTTGTAGGGATATTGAAAAAAAAAAGTGAAATATTGCATCAGAGATGTAAACCAAATGAAAGTTAACTTAAATCTAAAAAAAGTAATAACCTAACCAAGAAGTGTAAACAACCTTAACTTAGCCAAACATAATATAAGTAACTCAGAAAACTTTCAATCAAGAAAAAAAATAACTTAATCAAATATATCTAATCTAACCAAACCAAACCAAACCAAATCAAATCTAACTTAACTTAACTCAGATAGAAAAAAAAAAATCAGACAGCACATACAAAACGTCCTTCTCAGCAACAATCAAACCAAAGGGGAGAGAAAAAAACTTATGAATCTATTAAAGGTAACGCTAAAACTCAGAGAACAATCGTTAACTTCACTAACACTAAATAGCAATCATTAACTTCACGGACACTCCAAGACAATCATTAACTTCACTGACAGTCAACAGCAATCATCAGCTTCACCGACACTCCACGACAATCATTAACTTCATCTACACTCCACGACAGTCATTAACTTCATCTACACTCCACGACAGTCATTAACTTCATCTACACTCCACGGCAGTCATTAACTTCATCTACACTCCACGGCAGTCATTAACTTCATCTACACTCCACGACAGTCATTAACTTCATCTACACTCCACGACAGTCATTAACTTCACCGACACTCCACGACAGTCATTAACTTCATCTACACTCCACGACAGTCATTAACTTCATCTACACTCCACGGCAGTCATTAACTTCACCGACACTCCGACGACTCCACGACAGTCATTAACTTTACACTCCACGACACTCCACGACAGTCATTAACTTCATCTACACTCCACGACAGTCATTAACTTCACCTACACTCCACGAGTCACTAACTTCATCTACACTCCACGACAGTCATTAACTTCATCTACACTTCACGACAGTCATTAACTTCGCCGACACTCCACGACAGTCATTAACTTCATCTACACTCCACGGCAGTCATTAACTTCATCTACACTCCACGACAGTCATTAACTTCATCTACACTCCACGACAGTCATTAACTTCATCTACACTCCACGACAGTCATTAACTTCATCTACACTCCACGACAGTCATTAACTTCATCTACACTCCACGACAGTCATTAACTTCATCTACACTCCACGACAGTCATTAACTTCATCTACACTCCACGACAGTCATTAACTTCATCTACACTCCACGACAGTCATTAACTTCATCTACACTCCACGACACGACAGTCATTAACTTCATCTACACTCCACGACAGTCATTAACTTCATCTACACTCCACGACAGTCATTAACTTCATCTACACTCCACGACAGTCATTAACTTCACCGACACTCCACGACAGTCATTAACTTCATCTACACTCCACGACAGTCATTAACTTCACTCCACGACACTCATCTACACCACGACAGTCATTAACTTCATCTACACTCCACGACAGTCATTAACTTCATCTACACTCCACGAGTCATTAACTTCATCTACACTCCACGACAGTCATTAACTTCATCTACACTCCACGACAGTCATTAACTTCATCTACACTCCACGACAGTCATTAACTTCATCTACACTCCACGACAGTCATTAAACTACACTCACTTCATCTACACTCCACGACAGTCATTAACTTCATCTACACTCCACGACAGTCATTAACTTCACCTACACTCCACGACAGTCATTAACTTCACTACACTCACGACAGTCATTAACTTCATCTACACTCCACGACAGTCATTAACTTCATCTACACTCCACGACAGTCATTAACTTCATCTACACTCCACGAGTCATTAACTTCATCTACACTCCACGACAGTCATTAACTTCTCCATGACAGTCATTAACTTCATCGACACTCCACGGCAGTCATTAACTTCATCTACACTCCACATAGATAAAATAACCACGACGTCTTCGAGATAAAGAATAAAAGCTATTAGATTATTTCCCTTAAGGACATAGTGAGGGAAGGGAAGAGGATGAGTGTCCTTAATTAAAACTTTCATTCCTACTTGGTATATGTTTCTTGAATGACTAAACAATCTGAGACATCTTCACATATTCTACAGCAAACTCCGATCATTAAACTGGGTAGGAATTGAAAAATCTATTCCTTTCTATCTCATTCTTGTCGATGTTTATAAAGAAAATTACTGCCTCTTGTGTGACTAATCGTTTCGTATCACAGTGAGAGGGTTAAACAGGGACGGTTTTAGAGCTGAGTAATTAAAAGGAGAGTGTAAAGAATAAGTAACCATTTTGTGGAAACTGTTGTATCTCTCTCTCTTTTTTTTTTTTTTTTTACTTTATTACATATTTTTTATACATTGGTTAGTCAAGAGCTTCAGTAGGGTTGCTGAGAACTATCTTTGACATGGAATTAATTAAATACATGGAACAACTAAAATATGCAAAACGAAATTATTAATTATACAACAGTACATATGCTATTTACATGCTATGGTTGTTTAATCCATGCATTGGCAGCAGACTTAAAGGTGTGTAGGGAGGTGGTGCAGTGAAGCTGTGTCTGCATAACCAGATGGTTCCACATTCGCGTGTAACGTGGAAGGAAGGAGCGAAGGAAGGTCTCCGTCCTAGCAAAAGGGACGACGAGTTGGTGAACCCTGGATGTGGCAGCTCTTGTGGTGTGGCCATGTGGCTGCGCCCAGGGCTGGCGGAGTGCAGTCAGGTGCGGGGCGCCTTGCTTATGAGTCTTGAAGATGACACACAACCCTGCCACATCACGACGCTGCTGAAGAGGCTGCATGGTAGGGGACGGCTGGTCTGATGGGGCCTTTAGACGTATCAGGCGTTGTGCTCGATGCTGGATCTTGTCTAGAAGGCTTAAGTATGAGGGGGGGCAGGACAACCAGGTGAGAGGGGCATACTCCATAAGGGGGCGGACTTGAGCTGCATATAGGGTGGAGATTCCCTGGGAGTCAAGGAGATGTGAGACGCGCCGGATGCAACTAAGTTTCCATGCGGCTTTCTTGGCTATGGTCCTGATCTCTCTCTCTCTCTCTCTCTCTCTCTCTCTCTCTCTCTCTCTATTACAATAGAGAAACGTAACAGGACATCAATAATTATCGCCCAATTACCATTCTTCCAGCCTTCAGTAAAGTTTTTGAAAAAAATTATCTACTCTCGTTTAGTAAATTACTTTAAGAAAAACATCTAATTAAGTAACAGCATGGATTTAGAAGTCATCATTCCACCGAGTCGGCGATACTACAATATGTTAAAAATGTATATCAATGTCTAGAGGAGAAACTGTATGTTGTGGCAATTTTCATGGATCTATCTAAAGCTTTTGACACATTAGACCATGAAATATTATTTGCTAAATTAGAAAATATTGGCATGAGGGATACACCATTAAAACTATTCAAGAGCTATTTGAGCAACAGGTATCAATGTGTTTACTGTAATCAAAATTATTCCTCTTTTAAACCTATATGTAAAGTAGTATATATATATATATATTATATATATATATATATATTATATATATATATATATATATATATATATATATATATATATATATATATATATATATATATATATATATATATATATATATATATATATATATATATATATATATATATATATATATATATATATATATATATATATATATATATATATATATATATATATATATATATATATATATATATATATATATATATATATATATATATATATATATATATATATATATATATATATATATATATATATATATAAACGATATTATATATTCAAGTAAAAAAATTGACTATGTAATATATGCTGATGATAAAACCCTTCTGATAAATGATAAAGACTTAAATTCCTTACATTCGAATATAATATCAGAACTAAACATCATTAAAACATGGTTACAATCTAACAAATTAAAGCTCAATATCTCAAAGACTAAATATGTTCTCTTTCAGAATAGATCGTTTAAAAATGTGCTTCCTCCTATATTTTTGGACGGTCAAGTTTTAATACAAGTTAATGATATGAAATATAGATGATCATTTAAATTGGAGCTGCCATACTGAAGATGTCTGATTAAAACTCTCAAAGAATACAGGTATTTTGTATCGCGTTCGGCACAACTTAACTTCAGCATATATAACACTCTCTGCTACCCTCACCTCACATACTGTGTCTCACTGTGGGCAAGTACATGGCCTTCATTTCTTAATAA
This sequence comes from Portunus trituberculatus, assembly GCF_017591435.1. NCBI lineage: Eukaryota > Metazoa > Arthropoda > Malacostraca > Decapoda > Portunidae > Portunus > Portunus trituberculatus. Next base: position 8,663,566 of record NC_059293.1, read on the forward strand.
ATTAAAAATAGCACAAAATAAAATTTTAATATGTATCTTCATGAAAAAAACCGATTATACAGGAGATATTTATGGTAGAGAAACTATTGTTAGTATTGTTTCCATACACAAATACTTAATGCTTCTTTTAATTTACAAATCTATTAAACACAACTCAATATTTACAGTCATTAATAATCCTGTTCATACCCGCAGAAATAATGTCAATTTAAGATGCCCTACCTTTAGAACAACAATGTATAAGAATAACGTCATATGTAACGGACCGAACTTGTATAACAACCTGCCAAACGAGATCAAACTTCTTGGTAATTTCAACATACAAACATATAAAAACAAAATAAAGAAATATATTTTGATTGAACAAAATTTAGCATAAACTTGTAACTATGCCTTGTGTTGTGTATCCGTTTATTATTACTTTTCCTTTTCTTTTCATATTTTTTTTATTGAATGCTTGTATATATGGTGTCTCAATCAGACTATAGAATATATTAGTTAGGTTTCTACCTTGGTGACAGCACATTGTATGCAAGTTAACTTTACAATGAAATAGGATTACTCCCTAACTAAGTTAGATATTATGTCAAACTATGTTTCTGCTCTCACTGCATATAATCTTTAATTAAAACCATCTGTCTTAGGAGTTTCGACTCGACAGACCATGCCTACATATTTATTGATTATAAATCTATCTTTATTCCTTAATAAGGGCAATAAACTATATTTACTTTCTTACGCTTACTTACGGACTAGCAGGTCTCACTGGGCACCCTGCTGGAGGGTAGCCCCACATCGGAGGCCTGGCTGGCATTCACTGCTACAGGCTAGGAGCAGCAGGTGTGCTGTCAGCAACGTGCTGACGCCTACTCATTATTGTGTGACGATGCCGTTGGGGACATAATCGTCCCACGCCTTGAACACGACGTCCTGCGCATCGTGAAGGCATCTAGATTGTTGTTAAGAGGTCGTGGCTTCCGAGGGTCCTCACTGATGGGAGATGGGCACCATTGGTACTTCTGCTGCTGCTGCTATCCTCCCTCACCGGACCTATCAGCAGGACACTGGCCTGCCTCCTCCAGACTGGAGCCTGTCTGCCTTCCAGAATGCAATGCCGCGCCTCGCTGCCGTGGTGAAGCAAACGCAGGCTTGCCCGAGGCGGATGTCAACCCTCACTAGCAGAGGTGAGGCGGACGCGAAACCTCCCGAGGTGCCTCTGTCTGGCCGACATGGGTGAGGCAGGGAAGGGCAATACGAAGCGGTGAGCACGCCTCTTCCTCCGTATTATCATTGCCGTAGCCTATATGATCTTCGTCAAGTGTGTTACTATCTAGAGGGGTCAACTTCCTAGATGCCATTAGTGGACGGTTGGATGAACTTCTCAGTGTGAGTGGAGTAACGCGTCTGAATTTAAAGGCATTTCAGGAACTGTAAGATGTGACCCAAACATCTTAAGACCTTTATGGCCTCCAGCCTGCCTACTCTTATGATCGCCTGACTTAATACCATAGTACCAAATGTCTTACTTGCTTCCCTCATAGACACAAAGACAGTTAAGAAAACAGTGAACATCTATTCAAGCTTCACGTGTAAGACAAGGGCACCTGAATGGAAAAACACTTTATTGAGTTTATTTACTTTAAGTATGTACTTACCTGATTTACCGAGTAATGATGCAGGATTCCAACCAAACTCATGTTGCTACTATTTCTACTGTCATTTTTACCTATTAGACGAGTATTTTTGCAGCATATGTTGATGAAAACATCAAAATAAATGCCTACTTGTCTCCATTTCTATATCTACTTCATCTCGAGGATTAGTAATTATATACACCAAAATTATTGGGATAAATACAATTTTCATTCTACTTGATGAATGAATATATATACGAAAAATAAATAAAATAATTATCTATATAACATTCATTCTTATACAAACATGCTTTTCAGAGGCAGCGTGTAATGAATTTATATTTATTGGTACACAGTCTCTTTGTTCTGTGTCCATGGGTGGCGAGATGGAATCAGCGTGTTTACAGCCACGCAGGAAAAATTTCGTTTCTAACAATCTATAAATAATATTAATTCTGTTTGTGTAATTAAATTTACTCTGGTGTGTGTGTGTGTGTGTGTGTGTGTGTGTGTGTGTGTGTGTGTGTGTGTGTGTGTGTGTGTGTGATGCAACAAACTACTCCTATTCGCATCTCTTCAAAATGTTTCTCAAAAAGTTACTCGTGATTCAAAGCAAATTTTCTTCTGCTCGTGGTAATTCCAATACAAGGTTACAAGATTAAGAAGCGCGACACACACACACACACACACACACACACACACACACACACACACACACACACACACACACACACACACACACACAGTAGACACTTGCTGAAACGATAATTACTCCCAGTGAGGTCTAATAGCACTGGTTCAGGGAATGCTGTGAACTTGCCATTAAAGCCAGCTGTAACCTCACTGAACGTTTCCCTTTGTGTCTCACAGCCACATCCTGCTCTCCCTTCACACAAAACTACATGCATCTAACTACACAAACATTCTTAATGCATAATTCGAAAAAAAAAGACGAAGACTCCTATGCCATCCTTGGCGTCCATTCATGACTACATTTGTATTCAACTTGTATGGAGACAGGCACTTCAGTGGAACTTGCTTTTAATCACAATTTTTGTTGCTCTTGGCATGTTTTCGCTCTTAAACACACACACACACACACACACACACACACACACACACACACACACACACACACACACACACACACACACCGCGAAGTGTAGTGGTTAGCACGCTCGACTCACAATCGAGAAGGCCGGGTTCGAGTCCCGGGAAGCGGCGAGGTAAATGAGTAAGTCTCTTAATGTGTGGCCCCTGTTCACCTAGTAGTAAATAGGTACGGGATGTAACTCGAGGGGTTGTGGCCTCACTTTCCCGCTGTGTGTTGTGTGTGATGTAGTCTCAGTCCTACCCGAAGATCGGTCTATGAGCTCTGAGCTCGCTCCGTAATGTGAAAGACTGGCTGGGTGACCAGCAGGCGACCAAGATGAATTACACACACACACACACACACACACACACACACACACACACACACACACACACACACACACACACACACACACACACACACACACACACACACACACACACACACACACACACACACCGCACAGTGGTTAGAGCGCTGGCTTCACAAGCCGGGGTTTGATTCCCCGGCCGGGTGGAGATATTTGGGTGTGTCTCCTTTCACGTGTAGCCCCTGTTCACCTAGCAGTGAGTAGGTACGGGATGTAAATCGAGGAGTTGTGAGCTTGTTGTCCCGATGTGTGGTGTGTGCCTGATCTCAGGCCTATCCGAAGATCGGAAATAATGAGCTCTGAGCTCGTTCCGTAGGATAACGTCTGGCTGTCTCGTCAGAGACTGCAGCAGATCAAACAGTGAAACACACAAATACATGATTGCAAAATTTCCTATGTCATCTATCTATAATGTGTCCCAGTACTGAAGGGATTAATGATCGCTAAAACCAGGCCGGTTATATTCACGTCATCATTTCGTATAAGCAATGAAGTATAGTGGAAAAATGAGCATTATGATTATTGACGTTCTGTTATATAATTTTTTGGTATTGTTTTCTCTCATTTCAAGGAGTGGGAAATAAAAAAAAAGTATGTCTCGCATTTTTCCAGTAATGTGGCGAGGATTGTGGTGTAGGCTGGATTAATTCTCCTTATAACGTCCTCTCTTTTTATTCTAAGACTATGACTGGCAATGGTATTGCTTTTTACATCATTGGTATTGTTGTTTTGTTACTTTTCTTAATGTCATTATTCAATATTTCATCCAATTTTTGTTGTTGCTGTTAATGTTTTTCTACTTGTTAGTGATGGTCGTTGTGCAAGTAGTAGTAGTAGTAGTAGTAGTAGTAGTCTCATCTTTTTTCTTATGTTGTGACCTAGAGCGCCTGTAGGTTTAATTAAGAGTATGGAAGCGCTGTTCAGCTTCCACCCATTAGTGGCGCAGGCAGTTTTATCTATAGAGGTACCCCCATATTAGGGCCCATGTCACCACCCAAGCGTATCTTTGGTGTGACTACCTAGAACCTGGGTATCACGGTGACATGTAGGCAAAGTTTCAAGGTGGTAGGTGGTGGGATTCGAACATACGCGACGATGTCTGCCCGATCTCACGCTCACCACCTTAATCTAGGCCACCGCTTCCCATCAAGTAGTAGTTGTAGTAATTGTAGAAGTAATAGTAATTGTGGTTGTAGTTGTAGTTGTAGTAGTAATAGTAGTAGTAGTAGTAACAACAACAGCACCACATATTTACATTGGGGATGGCAGGGATGAGGCAGACCAATATAGGTTATCAGCCGCCCAAACACAACACACGCGGCCACACGACACTAAGCCCACACAGAAGACTCACACACACACACACACACACACACACACACACACACACACACACACACACACACAAGAAAAAAAAAAGTAGGTCGCGGCTACATCCACACTCTGACCTTCTATGAGCCAATCAGGTGAAGGTCAAGTATTAAGAGCCATCCAGAGAGCCACTCCACCAACGCCACGCCCCTCACCACCACAAAATCCCACACAATATATTAAGAATTGAATGAATAAAACCACTCATAATTTAGATACCTCATTCATTTGTTCCCTTGCCTTCTTTTCTCGATTTTTCCCCGTTGATCATCCCCCATTATTTTTATAGACTCACACACACTCTCTCTCTCTCTCTCTCTCTCTCTCTCTCTCTCTCTCTCTCTCTCTCTCTCTCTTCCCAATGCAACAATAAATCAGATTTGTATTTGAAGAGCAGTGAGAGAGAGAGAGAGAGAGAGAGAGAGAGAGAGAGAGAGAGAGAGAGAGAGAGAGAGAGAGAGAGAGAGAGAGAGAGAGAGAGAGAGAGAGAGAGAGAGAGAGAGAGAATGAATGAATGAATGAATGAATGAATGAATGTCAGTTTGCCTTCGGTCTGGCATAACCTAATAATCTTTAATCGTAACACCAGAGAGAGAGAGAGAGAGAGAGAGAGAGAGAGAGAGAGAGAGAGAGAAATAGGGCGGTTACAGTAGAGGAAATAGGTAGGTAAGTGGAAGCGTCTGGTGATGAGAGAGGTCTGTCTGGTAATGGAAGAAGATTGTTTGGTGATGGAAGAGAGAGACTGAGAGAGAGAAAAAAAATACACGGAATATTTGCACGAGAAACAAAGCTGGAAAAAAAGGCGAACAGACAACAGACACCAGTGGACGGACATTGTTGCTACTTGGATGGTCTGTGATGGAAGTACACAATGAGCTCAGAAGTGAAAGAAGTTAGAAAGAAGTGGGATGAAAGAAAAGTTCCCTCGTTACTCATCAGGGAGAAACACGAGAGAAAAATCATATAAGGCGCGGAAGAAAAGTAGTGTGGAATTGTATAAGAGGAGGAGGAGGAGGAGGAGGAGGAGGAGGAGGAGGAGGAATCATGATACAAATCTGAGAGTGAAAGAGAATCGTATCACTCTAGAATAATGAATAAAAAAAGAATGACTGACTCAATAAAACAAAAATGAAGGAATGATCTCTCGCACTCATACACACACACACACACACACACACACACACACACACACACACACACACACACACACACACACACACCAAAGAAATGAAAAGAGAGTGAAGGCTTGCCTGAGAGAGAGAGAGAGAGAGAGAGAGAGAGAGAGAGAGAGAGAGAGAGAGAGAGAGAGAGAACAGGTACAAAGCAAGACACTATAGGGCTCCACGTGACTAATGAACGCAGCGGAGGCGACGATAACAAGACCTTTGATAATTTTTAATCGAACTTTTTTTCACTGGTAGAGTCCGTCGTGGGAAACTAATTGGTTCCCTCTCACTGGCAATTACGTGTTAGCGAAAGGGCGAAGGACACTGAACACGGCGTGGGAGGAGGACGAGTATTGTGTAGATTTACCAAACGTGACCCGACCAAATTAATACGTTACTTGATACGTTACCTAATCGAATCTAAACTGATAGAACCTATTTAAGCCTAATATAACCTAACTTAACCTAACCTGATCTACACTGACCTAACCATAACTGCGCTAACCTAATGTAACCTAACTTGAGAAGGTCTGTATTAGCTATTAACGGATAAGAAGTAAGTGACTAGTAATTGGTGTTAGATAAGGAATTAGATTACCAATCGTATGTAACTAATAGAAGAATAGCAATAATAAAAAAAAATGCCTTAGTGTAGTCTGGTGTAGGTTGTGAAGTGGGAAATAAATGACTGTTCACTAGGAAAGAAACTGTGAATGACAAGCTATTTAGGTCATTAAGGTCTGAAAAACTAAGATCATAAGAACATTGAATAAGAGAAGACGTAACATTGTTGGATATTAAACCCTGAAAATAAAAACCAACGTTCTTGTCACAGCACAGCCTAAGGGACTCCAACCCACGTCTCGCCTTGTTTAAAACGTACGTACGTATGAGTGTGTGTGTGTGTGTGTGTGTGTGTGTGTGTGTGTGTGTGTGTGTGTGTGTGTGTGTGTGTGTGTGTGTGTGTAAGTAAGTATGTAAGTAAGTAAGTACATAAGCAAGTAAGTAAGTAAGTATATATAGTTTATTGCAATTTTTAAGAAATAGAGGTAAATTTATAATCAATAAAAATGTCAGGTATGGTCTGTCGAGTCGAAACTCCTAAGACAGACGGTTTTAATTAAAGATTATATGCAGTGAGAGCAGAAACATAGTTTGACATAATATCTAACTTAGTTAGGGAGTAATCCTATTTCATTGTAAAGTTAACTTGCATACAATGTGCTGTCACCAAGGTAGAAACCTAACTAATATATTCTATAGTCTGATTGAGACACCATATATACAAGCATTCAATAAAAAATTATGAAAAGAAAAGGAAAAGTAATAATAAACGGATACACAACACAAGGCATAGGTACAAGTTTATGCTAAATTTTGTTCAATCAAAATATGTTTCTTTATTTTGTTTTTTTATGTTTGTATGTTGAAATTACCAAGAAGTTTGATCTCGTTTGCCAGGTTGTTATACAAGTTCGGTCCGTTACATATGACGTTATTCTTATACATTGTTGTTGTAAAGGTAGGGCATCTTAAATTGACATTATTTCTGCGGGTATGAACAGGATTATCAATGACTGTAAATATTGAGTTGTGTCTAATAGATTTGTAAATCAAAAGAAGCATTAAGTATTTGTGTATGGAAACAATACTAACAATAGTTTCTCTACCATAAATATCTCCTGTATAATCGTATTTTTTCATGAAGATACATATTAAAATTTTATTTTGTGCTATTTTTAATTTATTAAGAAATGAAGGCCATGTACTTGCCCACAGTGAGACACAGTATGTGAGGTGAGGGTAGCAGAGAGTGTTATATATGCTGATCATCTCTTCTGAAGTTAAGTTGTGCCGAACGCGATACAAAATACCTGTAATCTTTGAGAGTTTTAATCAGACATCTTCAATATGGCAGCTCCAATTTAAATTATCATCTATATTTACTCCAAGAAATTTCATATCATTAACTTGTATTAAAACTTGACCGTCCAAAAATATAGGAGGAAGCACATTTTCAATTAATCTATTCAGAAAGAGAACATATTTAGTCTTTGAGATATTGAGCTTTAATTTGTTAGATTGTAACCATGTTTTAATGATGTTTAGTTCTGATATTATGTTCGAATGTAAGGAATTTAAGTCTTTATCATTTATCAGAAGGGTTGTATCATCAGCATATATTACATAGTTAAATTTTGTACTTGAATTTACAATATCGTTGATATATATATATATATATATATATATATATATATATATATATATATATATATATATATATATATATATATATATATATATATATATATATATATATATATATATATATATATATATATATATATATATATATATATATATATATATATATATATATATATATATATATATATATATATATATATATATATATATATATATATATATATATATATATATATATATATATATATATATATATATATATATATATATATATATATATATATATATATATATATATATATATATATATATATATATATATATATATATATATATATATATATATATATATATATATATATATATATATATATATATATATATATATATATATATATATATATATATATATATATATATATATATATATATATATATATATATATATATATATATATATATATATATATATATATATATATATATATATATATATATATATATATATATATATATATATATATATATATATATATATATATATATAAGGAAAAGTATAGGAGCTAGAATAGACCCCTGTGGCACTCCTTTACATATAGGTTTAAAAGAGGAATAATTTTGATTACAGTAAACACATTGATACCTGTTGCTAAAATAGCTCTTGAATAGTTTTAATGGTGTATCCCTCATGCCAATATTTTCTAATTTAGCAAATAATATTTCATGGTCTAATGTGTCAAAAGCTTTAGATAAGTCCATGTGTGTGTGTTACTTGTTACTTGGGGTGTTGTGTGTGTGTGTGTGTGTGTGTGTGTGTGTGTGTGTGTGTGTGTGTGTGTGTGTGTGTGTGTGTGTGTGTGTGTGTGTGTGTGTGTGTGTGTGTGTGTGTGTGTAAATAAGTAAGTAAGTAAGTAAATGTTTATTGCTACAAAAGTTAACAATATTGCACATAAAATATGTATACACTGTACATAGCTAAGGTCCGTCGAGCAAAGCTCCCTGACGGACAAATAGTACTATACAATAGGTATGTGGTCATGGACAGGTAACCTAGTACATTCTAGTCATACAGGTTACTAACATTTTATTACTGGCTCATAGATTGTTGAAGTAAGAGATACTTCTTAATTTCTTGCTTAAACCTAGATATGTTGGCTGTAGTAAGTAGAATTTTTTTCTCAGGAGGCAAACTGTTAAACATCTTGGGACCGCTATTAATCACACTATTTCTGTACAATATAGTTCTAAACGTTGGGCAAACTAAGTTAATGTTGTTGTTCCTTGTGTTGATATTTCCAGTAAGTAATTTGAAAATAGAATTTCTACCGTAACATTTATAAATCAGCAACAGTGTGAAATATTTATGTATATAGGAAAATTTTATAATATTTTTGTCAATAAATACTTGATTAGTAGATTCAAACTTTTGCATAAAAAATATACACCGGAAAATTTTATTTTGAGCTACTGTTAGCTTCTTGGTGAAGGAAGGCCACGTACTTCCCCATATGGGAACACAGTAAGTTAGGTGGGGATAGCATAGAGTGTGATATATGCTGATCATTGACTCTGTCGTTAGGTTACGCCGAATTTTGTAGAAAATACCATTTAATTTAGATATTTTTAAGCAAACTTTGTCAATGTGAATCTTCCAATTTAAATTTTCATCAATAAAAACTCCAAGAAATTTTGTATGACTAACTTGTTTTATAATTTCTTCATCTAGACTGACTGGAGGGATTGCATTTTTGATTGATCGATTCTGAATTCAATAAAATTAGATTAGTTTTAGCAATATTCATTTTTAATGTATTAGCTTGAACCCATTGTTTTATTTTCTGTAGTTCTGATGTTAAATTATTATGAAGAGAATTTATATTTTTGTCACTAATCAACAACGTCGTATCATCAGCATACATCAAAACTTAAATTTGATACTTGCATTTACAAAATCATTAATATACATAATAAAAAATAAGGGGCCTAGGACTGATCCTTGTGGTACACCTTTCACAATGGGTAATAATGAATAGTTATTATGGTTACAATATACAGTTTGTTTTCTATCATGTCTCTCTCTCTCTCTCTCTCTCTCTCTCTCTCTCTCTCTCTCTCTCTCTCTCTTCTTTTTTTTTTATTTAAACATAGCACATATATTTACATATTCGGCTTAAAATTCCACGTTGGGTATGGAATTATTTAAAAAGCCTATCAATAATTAATATACATTAAGAATATTGTTTTTACATTAATAACTTTCACGTTAGCACCAGAGGAGTGGCCTGCGTTCCACGCCACCTGTGTGCTGCCACCTTGACCTGCTGGGTGGACATGTCCTCCACCTGGGGTGTGGTTGTGGTGAATGCATTCCACATCCTTGAGGTCCGGGCACTGTATGTTCGTTGGTGCTGCCGTGTGTTGGAGAAGGGCACCTCCACAGTCTGCTCACTGGTGGCAGCAGCTCGCGTGGGCCTCTGGGCAGCGCGTGGTGGAAGTCCCAGGCGTCGGAGGTGCGGTACTCCTTGCACCTGAGTTTTGTGGCACACCACCAGCGCTGCCACATCACGCCGGTGCTCCAACGACGTGACGGGGGTGTGTGGCGGCAGGTCGTCCTGGTGTGCGTCGTATCCCGCCAGACGTAGAGCTCGTCGCTGCACCTTGTCAAGTCTCTGCATGTGGGTGGCGGCACTTGACATCCACGACAGGCAGCCGTACTCCAGGCACGGACGTATCTGCGCCTTGTATAGCGTGATGATGCCGTGTGGGTCAAGCGTTCCCGCCACCCTCCGCAGGGCAGAGACTCTTAGAGACGCCTGTCGGGTGACTGCACCTACATGGCCGTCGAAGCGCAGGCAGCGGTCCACCGTCACCCCTAAGACCTTGATGTGGTCCTGGAGACAGAGCCTTGCCTCCAAAGCACAGTTGCTCTGAGACCGCTCTGGAGGCTCCTGGCGACCGCGAGATGACCATCGCCTGCGTCTTCTCAGGTGCAAAGGAGACTTGCCACGTTTCTCCCCATTGCTCCACCAGCCGTAGCTGCTTGTTTAGCTGCCGGACAGCGCTCTGGCTATCAAGGCGGCAGTAGGACCGGGAGAGGGTGCAGTCGTCCGCATATGCTTCCACTGTCGGTAGTTTTCGGAGCAGGTCGTCGATATAGATGTTCCACAGGATTGGGCCCAGCACTGAACCCTGTGGAACGGAGGCTTGAACTGGCGAGGGCTCTGACGATTTCCATTGACGACCACATGAAGAGTCCTCCCACGTAGGTAGTCGTCAAGCAGTAGCAGTAGGTCTCCTGGATACCCTTGGCACGGAGCTTTTCAAGAAGTCCCGCGTGCCAGACCCTATCAAAGGCTCCAGCTATATCCAGGGCTACCACAAGCGTGTCCAGGCCCTCGTCCAGGGCGTTTTGCCAGTCTTTGGTGAGGAGCAGGAGTAGGTCGGAGGTGGACCGGCCTGGCCTGAAGCCAAACTGTCTCTCTGAGAGGAGATGGTTTTCACTCAGATGTTGACAGATGGCTCCAGCCACTATCCGCTCCAGCACCTTGCCCACCACAGAGAGCAGGGAGATCGGCCTGTAGTTGCTGGGTACAGACCGCGAGCTCTTCTTGTGGACCGGAACGACTCGTGCCTCTTTCCACATTGAGGGCCATTTTTTTCCCTCAGGCAGGTCGTAAAGACGTTGGAGAGAGGACCTGACAGCTCCTTAGCACAGTTCTTAAGGAGGTGTGGGCTGACGTCGTCCGGGCCGGTGGCTTTACCCACTTCCACTGCTCTCAGGAGCCTCTCAACTTGTCCAGCTGTCACTGAGACCAGGGTGATGGTGCTTTGAGTCTCCAGTGGCAGGTGAGGCGCTTGTCTTCCGGGTCTCCAACCCTCATCTTGTTGCTGAAGCTTGTAGCCAGGAGTGAGGCCTTGTCCCAGCTGCTTGTGGCAGTGGAACCGTCAGGCCTGAGGAGTGGAGGGATGGCGTCTTGGTGTTTAGCTCCTTGGCGCTCCTTGACTAAGCTCCACCAGGTCTTGCCTCCTACTCCTGGGCCACAAAGTTTCCGTTTTAGATCCTCCTGTTTTCTATGTTTGGCCCATCTGCAGGCAGCTACCACCCGTTTGCAGGCAGCCTTGTGTAGTGCCTTGTTCCTCTGCGTCGGGTGCCGCTTGTACCTCAGCCAGGCGGCGTGTTTGGCCTCAGCAGCGGCCTTGCAGCGGAAGCCAAACCAAGCAGGATCGTCAGGCCTGGAGAGATACACTCTGCTGGGGACATACTGCTGCTGGAGGATGAGGAGCTTAGTAGTGAGTGCTCGTGCCTGCTCCTCGGCATCACCCACCAAGGTTTCTCCCCAGTTTATCTCCTCCAGGGCACGCCTCATGGTCGGCCAGTCAGCCCTCCCCCAGAGCCAGATGGTGCGTGGGACAGCGTCCTCTCGCGTTGCGTTCAGCTCGACTCGGGCCAGGACAGCGTAATGATCCGAGCTGCCTACAGGCCCCAGCTGCTGACAGCGGACGCTCGTCTCGGGGAGGTCTGACAGCACAGGGTCTAGCATCCCTCCTCGCACATGCGTGGGGAAGGTAACATGATTTGTTAGGCCCTGCACCTCCAAGAGGTCGTCATAAGCGTTCTGCTCTAGGTGGCAGTTTAGGTCTCCCACTACCATCACGTGGGAGCATTGATGGCGTAGAAGAAGGGTGTCGAGTTCCTCCGTCAGGAAGTCCAGGGGTGCCCGTCCTTGCCTGGGGGGGCGGTACATGATACAGAGGAGGAGACCTCTGTTGTCTTCCAGTACCACCCTGAAGAACAGTGCTTCCGTTTGAAGAGGAACCGTCACCTCAAGTTCCTGGGTTTGGAGGCCGTCCCTAAAGCAAGCTGCCACCCCTCCGCCTGCTCTGTTCTCCCTGTCCTTCCTTATCCAGTGGGAGTACCCAGGGACCTTACCAAACGTTGGTTCTACCTCTCCAGTGAGCCACGTTTCTGTCACTGCTACAACGTCAGCCCTATGTCGCAGGGCGAAATTGTGTGAGGTCACCAACATTTGTCCTAAGTCCCCTCACATTGGCCGTCACCACAGTGAGGCAGCTGCTGCTGCGTCCTTTCCCTCGGCGGGCCGTGTAGGTGTGGCTGCGAGAGGTGGTAGAAGGACAGGACGTGTTAGGGGCTGGCCTGTTAGGCGGACGCATTCCAGCTGAAGGGCTGCCCAGACTGTGGTTGCCAAGTTGGGGGCTTGACAGGGTAGAGAAAGGGCTGAAAAGTCTGCTGCGGCTGGGGATGTTGCCAGAGTGAAGGCTGGGGAGGGGCTGGGAAGGTCTGCGGGGGTTGATGTTGCTGCTGCCGGCCCAAGCCATTCGCCATGACCCTCCTTAGCCTTTCTTCCTGGCGCTGAAACATCTCTTCCTGGCGTCGAAACATTTCCTCCTGCCGTCGGTCAGCAGCACGAGTTCGGCACCTTTCTGTCAAGTGTCCAGGTCTTTGGCAGTACTCGCAGCGAATCCTGGGCGCCCCCATTTGAGCCTCTGAGATCCTGAGATCACGCAGCCGGCCCATTTGATGTGGCGTAAGGGGTCCGGCAGACGTCATGGGGGGCATGGTGAGTGTAGGAGGCGTCGCGGGGCTGGAGGGTTCTGCCTGCTGCTGGCCACGCTTTTTCTTCTTTTTCTTTTTGGCTGCATTGATGCCGTTGCTGATATTGTTTTCACTGCTGGTGCTGTCATCCTCGTTGTTGTTGCTGATGTTGTTGTTGTTGTTTCTGCCACTGCTGCTGCTGCTTTCACTGTGGTTGTTTCTGCCACTGTCGCTGCCGCTGCTGCCGCTGTTGTTGCTGTTTTCACAGTTATTTTCACTGCTTTCATTATTATTGCTGCTACTGCCACTGTTGTTTCCGTTGCCAGCCCTGCTGACGCTGCTGTTACTGCTTCCGCCATCGTCATCGCCGCGGCGGTCCCGCTACTCCTGTCTCCGCTATCGGCGGCGGCGGCGGTAGTGGTGGCCGTGGTAACGTTTGTAGGAGGGCACTCAGCGGTTTGTAGCGGTTTGGGCCTCCCAGAGTGCCACCACTGCCTCCAGTATTCTGATGAGGCACATGCCTGGTTCCAAGTGGTGTCAATGGACCGGGAAGTCGCCGTGGTTGCGATGGAGCGACAGGAGATTTGTGTTTCTGTGTCACGGGCGTCTTTTAGAGTTTCGATTATCTCCAAGAACTCCCTGACGACATTCTCCTTGTTGATAATCCAGTCCCTCTGAGCCCTGAGGAACTGAATTACGTTGCCATTTCGTGACACCGCTCCGTGCATTTGTTTGAGAGAGGCGATTAGTTCATCTTTCTCCATGTTTTGCATGTATTTCCATTCGTCATCTTTACCATCTTCGTCCTCCGTACCACCCGTCAGCTGGGAGGAGGGCGGGGAGAAGGAAGGGGTGTCGGGAAGGTAGATGACTTGCTCATCAATGTCAGCACTCCGTCGGAGCTCTTGAGTGTCCTTGCATGAGTATGAGTCTCGACCAGCAAGGCACCCTTTGTGGCAGACGTTAGGGCAATCAGCTCTGCCAGAGCAGCTGACATAAGGCACCGTGTCCGTAACTCTGTAGCCACAAACCGCACACCACCGTTTAGGGCAGTATGAGGGGAGGTTGCGGCGCCTAATGAGCTTATGGCAACTCATCTCCATCTCAGCTGAGTTGGTGGTGGGTGTGGGGATGAGAGCCGTCGCCATGTCCCAGGGGAATTTGTCGGGGTGGACGGGGAGGGTGGGTTCCCGCTTAGTGATTAAGGTAGGGAGAAACACTGGGTCACTGCACTCCCTACTCTCACTCACTGCTCACCTTCCCTGCACTGTCACTTGGCACCATCCACTGTTCACCGTTTTCTCTCTCTCTCTCTCTCTCTCTCTCTCTCTCTCTCTCTCTCTCTCTCTCTCTCTCTCTCTCTCTCTCTCTCTCTCTCTCTCTCTCTCTCTCTCTCTCTCTCTCTCTCTCTCTCTCTCTCTCTCTCTCTCTCTCTTTTTTTTTTTTTTTTTATTTAAACATAATTTATACAGACGAACATGTACCCAAAGGCGCACTGTCGTGTGCTACCTATTCTAAGGGTACTACAATCTATTTCTCTACAATATTTACAAGACTTAAAAATAGAAAATATACAAGATGGTCAGCATGTAAATGGAGCACTGTTCTTTTCACTTCACTAGCACTATTCACGCACTGCACTACACTGAGTGTCACGTCACAAAGAGTGTCAGAGGAGTTGGCAGTGTCTGTCTCCACTTATGTGCCATCAGTTTGACACTGTGTGTGTTCATCTCCTGGACGTGAGGCACCGCGGCCGTGAACAAGTTCCACATCCTGGAGACGCGTCCTGCGAAGGTGCGTTGATGCTGACACCCGTGGGATCGCGGCACCTCTACGGCGTCACCACCATTGAGCACCGTTCTCGTGCTCCGTGCGGTGACTCTCAGAGGATGACGCAGCCCTGCCAGATGTGGCACTCTTTGCACCTGTGCCTTATGGAACACTACGATTGCCGCCACATCTCTGCGGTGTTCCAGTGAATCAAGGGACGCTCAGGCTCTGGGTGAGGTGGTATTGCAGCATCTACTAGCCGTATGGCGCGGCGTTGGATGCTGTCCAGTCTCCTTCTGTGTGTGGCGGCACAGGACATCCAGGAGAGAGCTGCGTACTCAAGGTGGGGCCGCACCTGTGCCTTGTACAGCAGCAGTCTCCCCTTCCTGTCGAGGAAACTGGCGATCCTTCTGAGAGCGGAGATCCTGTGAGAGGCTTTCTTGGCAATGGATTTGACATGGCTGTCAAACCTCAGCCCTCGATCCACCTCCACTCCAAGTATCTTGACGTCATCTTGGAGTGGGAGAGCAGCAGCGCCAAAAGACAACTTTCCTGCCATTGCTGCCATGGCGGCTGGGGACCGAGAGACAACCATTGCCTGTGTCTTCTCCGGCGCGAATGTCACTTGCCAGCGAGCACCCCACTCCTCTATCACTCGTAGCTGCTGATTGATGGCCTCAGCAGCCCGCCCACTGTCTCTCTCTCTCTCTCTCTCTCTCTCTCTCTCTCTCTCTCTCTCTCTCTCTCTCTCTCTCTCTCTCTCCTTTTGCATGAAGCCCATCCATATTTCCAGTGAAAGAATTATACTTTTCATGAGAACCAAACACGTGAGCTGTGTGATCGGTAAGTGACCTATTTTTAAGTGCTTTCTGAGTGGCACATGGACAGTCTCTCTCTCTCTCACTCTCTCTCTCTTTCTCTCACTCTCTTTCTCTCTCTCTCTCTCTCTCTCTCTCTCTCTCTCTCTCTCTCTCTCTCTCTCTCTCTCTCTCTCTCTCTCTCTCTCTCTCTCTCTCTCTCTCTCTCTCTCTCTCTCTCTCTCTCTCTCTCTCTCTCTCTCTCTCTCTCTCTCTCTCTCTCTCTCTCTCTCTCTCTCTCTCTCTCTCTCTCTCTCTCTCTCTCTCTCTCTCTCTCTCTCTCTCTCTCTCTCTCTCTCTCTGCCCAGAGGCCTCACGTACACAGATAAGAGCAGGGCAGGAGAGGCGGCTGTATATCGGGTAAAGGAAGGAATGCAGTGTTGCAAGCTGTGTTGCAAGATATGCCGAGACTCCTTTGCTGTCATTTCTTTTGCTGGTCGCTAACATTTTATATGTAGGTCAAGGTTAAACAATCATTTTTTTTCCTTTGATTGTCCTTTGTACATCTTTCCCTAATAATCAATCACTCCAATGAATCTTTATTTTCTTCCACAGCCACATGCAATCTTGGGACTGGGAAGAAACTGCAAAATGTTCATTCTGTTTCACGGCAAACTCTCTTTTTAATGCTTATTTACGCATTGCTTCTAGTGCTCCTAATTGCTTCGTGTCGCAGTGGAAGACTTAAAGCTGAAGTGTATCTAATGTTGATTCTATTCATTACAACATTACTAAGCGACACATGACCTTACTTGTTACAGCGTCACAGAAAATATATTTTTTTTATCACTTCACGTTGAGGATAAGAAAAACGCAAAACCTAAGCTAAACAAAAGGGCTGATGGGTGACAACTAAGTAAAACGAAGAACAATAAAGACGTGGCATACGAATATAATCATCATTTAACCATTACATGACATAAAATGATGGAACTGAACTGTGGTGACGGGAGGAAGTGTTTGACGGAGGAAATGTCTCTCCTGTAGCAGCTGAGTATCGCACGACTCAATTTCTCCAGCGTGGCAAAAGCTTCATTCCAGCACAGTGAACACGAAAGGAGAAAGAGGAAGAGGAAGACGAGGAGGTGGAGGAAGAGGAGGAGGAGGAGGAGGAGGAGGAGGAGGAGGAGGAGGAGGAGGAGGAGGAGGAGGAGGAGGAGAACCTGTAAGAGAGGCATGTTGTTGCTCTCCTGAATGCTGCACACAAGAGGAAGCTGCTCGAGACTGCCAAAGGAAAGGTGTGAGACTTGTATGTTAATATTCTCAGTCATTAAAATCCGATGAATACAACGCGTGTGTTACTGGCAGCGTTACCGGAAGGAGAGCAGAGAAATAACATGCACAGTTTTTACGATCTCACCCTGAAGGTATTAATTATGTAATCATGAGATGTGTTACACGTGGACAGAGAGAGAGAGAGAGAGAGAGAGAGAGAGAGAGAGAGAGAGAGAGAGAGAGACACACACACACACTCTCTCTCTCTCTCTCTCTCTCTCTCTTCCTCTCCTCAATGAACGCCGCCAGCACGTAAAATATTTGCAAAACAACAATACAAAATAATCTAAAAAAAAAAAATGAACGTAGAATATAAAGGAAATGGACGATGTTAAAACGTGAACAATTCCCTACACACTATAGCTTTTTGTGGAGACATTTCAGAACTAGTGGAAATGAGCGAAAACGAAACTGAACATGGAATTGCTGACCTGGTTCATCCAAAATATGAGGAACAATATCATTTATGGCTCCTGCTAAAGCTAAGCCATTTCACTGCAAAGGTTTTTACAACTTATCAAAACTGGCTCAGTGGACGTTTTCTTTTCTGTTTTTGTTTTGAAAGGACACACTCAGTCTTTATCAAGTATTCCAGAGTTCACCGCAGTGGATCAGCCCCGTCCAACGCTCGGCATACATTAAAACCATGTCTCATTTCTCATAGGAGTCTCTACAATTACCTACAATAAGAAAAGACAAGGAAACTCAAATGACAAAGACACCAATCAATTTTAAGCTTCCTATACGTGATTGACGAAGCGTTCTTATTACCAATTTCCTGATAACCAGTTTACCTTCACCTTCGGCCTCACTTCTCACAGGAAGGTGTGGAAAGTAATCAAGGTGGGTTAAGTAATAAGGATGAAGACTAGCCGAGTGTTTTTATCATCAAGATCTATGTAATTTCATTGTTATCCTCCATTGCCTTTGTTATAAGGATATACATAAGGGCAGGAAGGAGTGAAGACAAAGGAAATTACTAAGATAGAAGATAGAAATAAAGTAATGGGTGATAAAAAGGGGTGAGAAGAGAAAGAATCACTGAAGGCAGAAGGTTTGAGATAAGCGGAAGAGAGGAAGAAAAGAAAGAGAAGTGGGTAGGAGGGAATGAAGACCAAGGAGAGGATTGAGATTACACATGTAAGCTGGAAGGAAGATAGAGTGATACGAGTATAAAGGATTGACAAAAAACATGAGTTGAGAGAAACGTAAGAAGTACTGAAAAAAGTGAAAAAAAATTGAAGTATAGAAAACATAATGAATGAATTAGATAGAAATGTGAGAAAGCTTGAGGAAAGGATTGAACTAACGGAAACACGATTGGTATAGAAAAAAAAACTATAATGAAAGAAAAAGATTGACAAGAAAGAAAGAAGACAAGTAAACAGAAGTTGACAAAAAGAGAAATGAAGGGAAATTAACATGAAGGACAAAGGCAATAGACTAAAAAAAAAATATATATATATGACAACGTAATGGGGAAAGTGATAACGAGACAGAACAGAAACGAAGAGAAATCAGGCAATATAAAAATAAATGAAGGTATGGTCAAAATAAATAAATAAATAAATAAAAAGTGGAAGGGGAGACAAAAGAACCAGAAAAATAATGAGAAGTAAAAGCACAACATTTAGAAATGAGAGGAATCTGTAACGCGATATAACTAAAAATGAAATAAAATGTAAAATGTAAGAAAAACACAAAGATAAAACAAAGTTAAAGATGAAAGGAGAGTAAGGAGAGATGGAAAGAAGTTGTGAAAGAGCAAGAATAGGAAACAAAGGTACGAAAAGGTAGACAGTAGACAGGTATAGACTGGAAACGTGACGCAAACGGCACGTGTGAGCAGTTAAGTAGAATTCATCTTGATTGATACGTAACGCTAATTCTTATCAAAGATATAAAAATCCTTGTTTTCACTAACATACACAAAAAAAAAAAAACTAGGAAGAGCTTTCACGGAAATTAAAGTCTCGAGCCATTTTCATTCTATAATATTAATTATCGTGGCAAAGCTAATAAGTAGTAGAATTTCATCTCCATTTTTTATGATTATCAGATGGATGAAGAAAAATGGGAGTCTGCTTCTGTATTTCCATCTTTCTATGGCCTGAACTCATTTAAGAAGGGGAAGGGATTTAAGACATTCATCCCATTCTTTTGGCTAACTCTCTCAGATCTGCTCGGTGATTGGCATCTCAGTGTGCCTTTTTGTTCGATCGTTTTTGTTGTTCGTGCCCAGATTTTCCTTCTTACGTAAAAAGAAAAAAAGTGCTACTCTCTCTCTGAACCTTAGTTGAGGTCGAGCAGAAGTTCAATGATTTTTTATGTGCAAGCATTACTGGATGGATGAAAGAATGTAAGTCTGACAGTAGCTTTGGTGATACAGATACTTACAGTGGTTCCCAACCTTTTAGTGATCTAGTACCACTTGGAGGTCCTGTACAGTCGCCGCGTACCACCTGGTTCCAGAGAAACTCAATTCGATCAGATATTACTTTATTTACCATAATTTTACAAGTAGAACACACAAATGAACTAAAAAAAATTCAACTCAATGCGAGGGCTGCATCTGCTTCTTCTCCACCAGCTGGTCAATGCGGGGCATGACTTTGCTCACAGCACATCGGAAATCATGCCCGGGAGCAGCAAGACGGTTCCGGCTCTTCGACTTGATGGTCATGAAGGCTGAGAACCCCTGTTCGCACTCCCACGTCGAGGGGAAAATCAGTAGCTGGGGAACAGCGTGACGGGCTAACGTTGGGTACGAGGAGGCCATGCTTACCCAGAAGTTTAAAGGTGAGCATTCTTTGTGCTTCGTCTTTGCTGTCTCATCAGCCTGGATGTCTATGAGTTCCTCTTGTTCCCCGGTCCCGACAGGCTGATTGGCTGGATCAACGGAGAACGGATTGGCGATGTAGGCACAACATGTCACATCCGGGAAATAATGCTTCAATTCAGCCTTGAGCAGTGAGAGGTGATGGACGATTTCTTGGGCTAATTCATCACTGGGCTCGCTCTCAAGGGTAGTCAGGAGTTCGAACATTCCGTAGCGTTTGCTCTCCACGTTCTTCATCCACAGATCCAACTTCCGGGCAAATGCTCCCAGCTTCGAGATGAACTCTGTGACAGTGCAGTTGGGCCCTTGGAACGACAAGTTTAAGTGGTTGAGGGCTCCAAAAATGTCCGACAGGTAGGCCAACCTTGAGATAAACTCCTCGTCCTCCAGATCTTTCTGAAAATCATGTTCCTTTTCCGTGAAGAATACGAGGAGTTCATCCCTCAGTTCAAAGAGACGCCTCGTCGTATTACCCCGGGAGAGCCAGCGCACTTCTGTGTGGTAGAGGAGACAGATGTGGCAGACAGCGCAACACTGAGTCGCCAGCATACGTTTTCTTTCTGAGTCTGACCTGTTCGGTTCGGGTTCAATTCACACCCACACATTGTCACATTATTGACTATTTTATTTTATGTTAGGGCCATAGGCAGTAAACATTTTTGTGAAGTAAAAAATAACTAAAAATCGTTCATGACCCCGAAAGTGCTCGCGTACCACCTGGAAGGCCCTCGCGTACCACTAGTGGTACGCGTACCACTAGTGGTACGCGTACCACAGGTTAGGAACCACTGAGATACTACTTTGATGCTGTGACATTAATCATAGTGGATTTGTTTTTTTCATGAGATCGTGTTACTGAATGGATGAGGGAATATAAAGTATGACAGTGGCTTTGGTGATATAGGTGCTACTCTCTCTGATCCTGTGACATTAATCAATCACAGTTTATCAGTTTCTTCTTATGGATTACCAGGTGGATGAAAAAAAAAAATTAATAAGAGAATGATGACACAAATGCTCCTGTCATTTTTTTTTTATGCAAAACGAACGCTGGCTAAGGGCAGCACAAAAAAAAAAAAAGGTAAAAAGATTATTCGAAGTTGATATCATGACACACGCGTGATTAATTCTTTGCAAGTTGAAGCGATGTTTTCATAATTAATTGCTACTTTCCTATCGTTTCATCTTGATTTCCCTTTCGTTCTTTAGTGTTTCGTTACTCCCCTCCCCCACCTCTCTCTCTCTCTCTCTCTCTCTCTCTGTGTGTGTGTGTGTGTGTGTGTGTGTGTAATTCACTGTTTGATCTGCTGCAGTCTCTGACGAGACAGCCAGACGTTACCCTACGGAACGAGCTCAGAGCTCATTATTTCCGATCTTCGGATAGGCCTGAGACCAGGCACACACCACACACCGGAACAACAAGGTCACAACTCCTCGATTTACATCCCGTACCTACTCACTGCTAGGTGAACAGGGGCTACATGTGAAAGGAGACACACCCAAATATCTCCACCCGGCCGGGGAATCGAACCCCGGTCATCTGGCTTGTGAAGCCAGCGCTCTAACCACTGAGCTACCGGGCCGTGTGTGTGTGTGTGTGTGTGTGTGTGTGTGTTGCTTTGATCAGTTCCGTGAGTGATGCTTTATAACATTCCTATCAACAAGAACATTCAAATTACTGAATGTCTACAATAGTTGACACTTCGTCTTTCAACACAGAGACCATTTTCTCTGGAGATTAACACAATTATTAAGAAACCTTACGAGAGAGAAAAAGATATGTAAAGGTAGAAAAGCCCATAAAAAGAGTTATAAGTAACATAAGTTAAATCTAAAACAGATACATAGACAACTCTCTAGAACAGACTGTACAATATGTTTTTTCTATGAGGGAGAATTTGGATAATACCACAGACACAACAAACGGAGAGAGAACATTAACATCACGGTGAAAAAAATTGCCGCACACACAAGCTATTCACTCCAAATATGAAAACATTTCTCAGTAAAGTCTACATATCATACGTACATTCTTTTCTCCTTTATGAATGTGGAGGAGCCAGACATGAGGTATGAGAAGGCACGGCGAGTTGGAGGTAAGAAGGCTGCTGAGAGCACTGAACCAAGGTAAGAGTGGAGGAAGGACAGGATGAGAAGAGAAATAAGAGATGAAAAGGAAAGGAAAAATGAAGATAAATAAACATAAAGGAAGGAAGGTGTTACTTGTGTTGCTTACATGTGAAAATCAGGACGTACTCTACAGGTGAGTGAAGGAAGGAGGGGATAGGATGATACAAAATAAATAAAAAGTAAAGGAAACATGAAAAGGAATAAATCACAAAGCATAATAAAAAAAAGGTATGTCTTGTCAAGATGTTTACCTGTGAAAATAAGGAGGTATTCTACAGGTGAGTGGAGGAGGGAGATTACGAAAAAAAAAAAACAGGAGATGAAAATAAAATAAAAAAAGGCGGAAGAAATCATAGAACTTAATAAAAGGAAAGTGCGTCTTGTGATGATGTTTACCTGCGAAAATGCTGAGGTACTATATTATGTGAGTGAAAGAATAATAATGAGATGAATAATAAGAGCTAGAAAAAAAAAGATGAAATAAACCTTAGAATACAAGTACAGAAAAATATTTACCTTTGATAATGCTATTCAGGTGAAAATAAGAAGGAAAGAACATTAATGAAAAAATACGAATAAAAAAAGAATAAATGAAATAGGTAGTCTGAGGAAGGAAAAATCACGGGGGATAAAATAGCTAATAGTCAAGCTGTAATAAAAATGCTGTTGAGATACATTACTAATCAGATGACAGGAGAGGACAAGAGGGAAGAGAGAGAAAAACTAAAGCAGGACACT
This sequence comes from Portunus trituberculatus, assembly GCF_017591435.1. Taxonomy (NCBI): domain Eukaryota; kingdom Metazoa; phylum Arthropoda; class Malacostraca; order Decapoda; family Portunidae; genus Portunus; species Portunus trituberculatus. Next base: position 8,686,574 of record NC_059293.1, read on the forward strand.
AGATTGAGGAAGGATATAGTACCTGAATTAATTAAAGAAAGGTGTGATAATGAAGTTGGTGAGGTACTGCGCAGGTGGAAGAGTGGAGAGTGTGAGCAAGGAGAGGAAGGGATGGGACATAAGAAATGAAAGAGGAAGGGAAGCTGAGAAAGGATAAATCACGTGTCAAAGATGTGTCTAATAACAATGAAAGTGGTGAGATACTGTGTAGGCGGAAGAGTGAAGGAGGGCTGAGAAGAGTTAAAGAAAGGATAAGGAGAGATGGAAGATATGAACTGAAGGAGGAAGGGAGCTTAGGAAAGGATAAATCACGTGAGGTAAGGAAAGGAGGCTGTACACTCGTGAAATTCGATTATTGTTGGTGTATGACTAATCCTCCTCATCTGCTCTTCACACTGCCAAGAGTATATATCATAGCCACTCAACGCCACCTCCTTCTCACACTCCCTAGAAACTGATCCTGGCACTCCAACTCTCTTCGGCTCTTATTAAGCCTCTTACCAGCCGCCACTCCTCCGGAAATCCCACATCCTCTTGTCCCGCAACACGTGTACCAGTTAATTTCACTGCTGGGAGGAACTATATGACACAAACAATGCGACGAAAAAAAGGAGGAAGACAGAGGTGTATTATTGAAGGTTAAAGGATGTGTAATACCGAAGCTTTATCTTTCGAAGGAAAAGGTGATAACATTAATGCGATGAAAAAAAAAAATGGAAAAAAGGAAGCATTGAGGGTCAAATAAAGGATATGGAAGGAAAAGATGATGATAGCAATAAAGAAACGGGAAAACAATGAGGAAAGGTTGATTTAATGCTGTTATAGATAATCTTTAATGCTTGGTTAAACTAATTAATGGTATTAAGAGCTTACTAGCCTATCTTTTCCTTTTGTGCTATAACTCTTTCTTCTGATCCATCAATCAATAATTAAGAAAAAAGGAATGTTGAGAAATTTATTTCTTTCTTAAATTTTTCATTTCGTATCAAGATAATTTCTTTGGACTTACAATAGGAAAAGACGGGAATTATGATTTATAGACTATTGAATCATTTCTGATTTGCCGATATCATTTCGGTAAAGTGTCTACAAATAAACTAAATTATATTTGACCTTGAAATATGTGTAATTGATTATTGAATATAGAATTTAGAATGCAAAATTGGTACAATTTTAGATGATAAAAGTGAGCAAAAAATTAAATAGCTGAGAAAACATGACTAACAGGTGAGTAGTGTAGTCTTATTTTTCAAACATGTACCGGTTTTTTAAGCGTTCACAAATATATCAAATTGCGACGCAAATTCAATGAAAGTAAATAAATAAATGAAGAATAATATTTCACATGCAACATGATTAATGAACGACCACTATATTTCTATTTTTCAGAATTCTGCACGTTCTGTTTGACCTGAACGAAGGATTTCTCTCCTTTCTCTGATTCACTGCGTTGAGGTGAAAAAAAAGATCTGAATTACGTCTATGTGTGCTGTGAAAAGAAGAAAAAATTGCTTCGTTGAACCTCATATATTAGCTCCATAAAAAAAAATAGTTGCCCCTCTTTCGAAACCCAGTCTTCTGCTGCATTGTACAAAATTATAAGGCTTTAGTTTTGAATAACACATTAATCTTCATGCTTCAAGTTAACTTTACATGGAAAAAACTAGTCTTTCTTTACTGTCTTCCTTTCATCAGACTTTCCTTTTACACACAGCATTTTGAATTTGCTTCATTTTACGTAACTCGCGCCTTTGTGAGTGCCGGAGTAAATCTCTCTTTGAAGGCCGTGATCCCCGCCACCTCAGCCGTACCACCTCACGTGTACCAACATCCTGCTCCTCTCCCTGCGTCCTACCTGCCAGCCTGCCTCCTCCTGACCTGTGCTCTTGCTAATACTTTGGTCATACAGGTAATTTCTTCTGTTTACGCAATTCTCTCTCTCTCTCTCTCTCTCTTGGGTGTACATTAATGAATACAATAATTGCATACAGTATTTCCTTGTTATGTATTTTGTTCTAAAGCAGCACTGTTGTATATTTCACTTCTGTCTGTCTGTCTGTCTGTCTGTCTGTCTGTCTGTCTGTCTGTCTGTCTGTCTCTCTCTCTCTCTCTCTCTCTCTCTCTCTCTGTTCGTGAGAGCATAACGCCCTAGTAAGACATATGAACAATACATCAATGCATCTCCGTGTAGAAGTTAACGTGCTGATATAATTCCTATCGCATAAATCAAAGCCAAGATTTATAGCATATATATATCATTTTATTTGGATTCATTCGCAACCTTACCATTTTTATTTTTCTCTTTATTCTTTTGTCTCCTTGTTTGTCATATTTGGTTTAATCCATTATTTGAATTAAGAAGATTTACTGGATTTTTCGCTTTTATTTATTTATTTATTTATTTTTATGTAATATCTTTTTTTATGGGTTTCCAGTCTCTCTGCCATTCATTCGCAATTGTTGGTTTTTCCACATAATTTCCCTAGAGATGATTTCCGGGCACTCTATCGTCTGAATAATTACCGAGATTTATAGTGCATTTTTTTATACTTTGTTCGGATTCATATGTGAAATTACTTATGTTCCTCTACATTTTCTATCATTCATTCATAGTTCTTAATTTTTTTTTTATATATTGTTTTCCATCTCTTTGAGCATCAAGAGTTATAGTTGATTTTAATGTTTTATATTTGATCTTTATGAAGTTTTTCATGTTTTATCTATTATTATTATTATTATTATTATTATTATTATTATTATTATTATTATTATTATTATTATTATCGTTATTATTATTATTATTATTATTGTTATTATTATTGTTATTATTTATTATTGTTATTATTATTACTATTACTATTATCATTGTACAAACATTTAGACAAGTTGAAGGGAGGAGCTGGAAGGAAACACAGGTGTAAGGAGTTGAGTTTATTCACTCCTCCACTCAACTCCTTCCTTACACCTGTGTTCCCTTCCACCTCCTAGCTCATTATTATTATTTCTATTATTATTATTATTATTATTATTATTATTATTATTATTATTATTATTATTATTATTATTATTATTATTATTATTATTATTATTATTATTATTATTATTATTATGATCAATTATATTGTCATTATTATTATTATTATTATTATTATTATTATTATTATTATTATTATTATTATTATTATTATTATTATTATTATTATTATTATTATTATTATTATTATGATCACTATTATTCATTTATTTACTTTGGCTTTTCAATCACGTCATCAATAGTTTGCTGTAAATTTATAGGCTTGTGATTAGGAATATCGTGCAAGATGATTGAAATAGTAGTAGTAATAGTAATAGTAGTAGTAGTAGTAGTAGTAGTAGTAGTAGTAGTAGTAGTAGTAGTAGTAGTAGTAGTAGTAGTAGTAGTAGTAGTAGTAGCAGCAGCAGCAGCAGCAGCAGCAGCAGCAGCGGCAACACCAGTAGTGGTAGTAGATGTAGTAATAGTGGTGCAGTAGCAATATCATTATTATTGTTAGCATTACTATTCTTCTTCTCTTTTTTCTTTTTTATCATTATCATTATTATTATTATTATTATTATTATTATTATTATTATTATTATTATTATTATTAGTAGTAGTAGTAGTAGTAGTAGTATCATTACTATTACTACCACTCCTACTACTACTAACAATAATAATATAATAATAATAATAATAATAATAATAATAATAATAATAATAATAATAATAATAATAATAATAATAATAATAATAATAATAATATTATTATTATTATTATTATTATTATTATTATTATTATTATTATTATTAGTAGTAGTAGTAGTAGTAGTAGTAGTAGTAGTAGTTGTTGTTGTTACTGTTGTTGTTTTTGTAACAGTAGTATGAGGAAATTGAATCACTCAAGATGAATTAAGAGACATTCCTTTCCTTCTATGTGGTCTAGGTCAACTGGCCGCGGTAAACTAGGCGCAAGACAATTGGCTGCGGACAACTTGCCGCAGCCCAAATGGACGTGGGAAACTGGCCACATCATAAACTGGGAAGAAGCTTCAAAAGCATAATATATGTACTGAAGGAAGCTCATTTCTGCACTCAAAGCAGCTCATTTATGTGCTCAAGGCATCCCCTGACACCCCCCTAGCGAATAATTGATTTTCGAACCAATGATAAATTGTTAAATATTAAATGCAACATTTAACCAAAGTAAAACTATGTATTAGGAAACAAAATAAAAGAAGCTTTGGTTATAGAACTTGAGATAATTCTCAAAGATTTATCAAATTACTAAAGAATTTAGCAAAAAAATGTAGAATCACCATCAATCAACAGGTCTTCCAGGTCAGTAGGATTATCAGGATACGCTCTGACACCATTTCTTTTCCTTCGCACATGTTTACATAGAGCTGTGTGTGTCTCTATCTCCCCCAGTTTTCACATAAATTGGTGTATTTCCAAAATCATTTTAGTTTCTACTGCACATCACCGTTGAGGTAAAAATCCCACTATCCTAAACGTGGCATATAAGGCAGGGGGCGGGGGAGGGTGAGTGCTACCTTGCTGGTACTTTCACCTGACCTGACGTCTTCCAGACGCCGCACTTCTACATACTACAACTTTCAACATACGTACGGCTCACAATTGGTTCCTTCTTTAGTAATCTAATAAATGTTTGACTTTGGGCTGGGCCTGTAAGGAGCTGTCGTAAGTGCTGAATTGAGCTCCCTTGAGTACATCAATGAACTGCCTTGAGTACATGAATTATGCGTTTGCAGTTTCCTCTCAGTCTAAATAGCGGCCAGTTGGGTTGCGGCCAGTTGTCCGCGGCCAGTGTGTCTCATTCTCCATTTTATGGACGAGTATTCCAGTTATCTTTTATAATTATCCATATATAAAGTTTTTTTTTTTTTTAATTTTTTTTTTTTATCTGCCATGTATTCTTTTATTCTTCAGATCATTGGTGTAAATTTGCTCGCGTGCAATTTCCAATGCCGTGCAGGATGATTCAAGGTCAGTTTCTATACAGTTCTTCATAATTTGTAACATTCGCAACATTTCTCATTTATTTTCAAACTAAAATATTCCCTCAAATTTATTTGATGGTGGTTTGTTTGTGTATAATTAATCAACAAAATGTGCTATACAACTTGTACGATATTTATACGTAAGACTTATCCTTTCTACGTGATTGTCTTCGTTTTCTTTTATTTCCTTTCCAAAACATTAATGTATTCGATTAAAATTAGTTAGTGTATTGTACTGAATAACATTCGGCTTGACTACTTATTTTTTAAAGAATTCTAAATCAGTTAAAGTTTTGTTTTTATATTTTTCTCTCTCATCTTCCCATCAAAACGTCCAATCACTCGTTTGTTGAGTAGATTCGATCATGCACAATGCTGATTATCACACAATAGGATTTATATTAAGTCTTGTCAATTTTCAATCATTGTTAACCTTTTCCCTCTTTTCCAACATTTTCCACCCACCATAATGCTTTACTCTGTACAAATTCATTGTAAAGTTTTTAGTGTATAGATTAGAGTTACACGCAATACGTTCAAAGGGCAATATTACGTAATTCTCAAACACTGGTAACCTTTACACTCTCTTTTCCTATATTTGCTTTCTATAAGGTATATTTCCTCTCAAGTTTGATATAATTTTTTGGCATACAATTTACAGTACCATGCAATATGATTTAAAAGACGATTTTATCAATTCCCAATCACTGGCAACCTTCAGTGTGCCCTTTTCCCTCCCATGATGTTCACTACTCGCTACTTTGATGCAAATTTCTGTATTTGTGATCATTGTGCTGGAAAGTAATCAAATCTCGATGCTATTACGTGTGTCAATAGCAATCGCAAGCTGAAGTCCTCTCACCTTTATGCTGGCTGTGGGTGAGCCGAGCCACTCACTGCCTGCCATCGAGAGTGCTGTATTTCGACAACCTGCGTGGGGTCCGGCAAAGGTCATTGAAATTGAAATACAATTTAATGTCGCGTGGCATGCCACTCACTTCATCCTTTTTCAAGAATATGGCTTGCCTTGCTAATAATGGTTATAGCGGTGGTGATGGTGATATTGTGATGGTGGTGGTAGCTATTGTAGTGTAACGCTTTCGATAAGTTTGGGGTCCAAGGGGTCTCCAAGCGCACCGGCTCGAATCGTGTCCACGGTCAGAGTGTAGGTTGGGCTTCCTGACTCGAAGCAACGGTTTCCTAGCGGATGGTCTTAGAAATAGGAGGTACCCAAAAAAGTATCCCTGCACCCCATAAATTCCCGTGAAAAGCACACATGGTATAAATAAAAAAAAAAAAACACACAAAAAAAAACAATAAGTGGACAGCCATTAGCAGGACGTTGTCTGGGGCGACTGACCCGGTCTGCGTGTGATTTAACTTGACTAACACTGAATGACATGTTGATATAACAGAAGGATTAATCAGAGTCAGATTCATGATAAACATTAAAGAAACAGGAAGAAAAGTTTAACATGTCGATAAGGGATTACCTACTTAGAAATTCCTATCAATTTTTAAAGCATTTATTTGTATCTTATTTGTACGGCAGTGTTAATGATAACTTAAGAACTGAAATTAACTAAGAAAATAGGGGAGATTCTGCTTGCTTCCACAGAAAACTATCACGACATGAAAATTTCTACCAGTTAGTTATCAAGCTTGGAGTCAGGGTGGAGGAGGGTGTCAGGTGATATAGCCACAAGTCATATTTTATTTTAATTAGAGAAGTAATAACGAACATTACAGTAGTGGCTGTTAATTAATGACGTGGTCATTGTTATTATTACTATTGTTGTTAATAATAGTATTTATGTATAGTAATAGCCTAATAGTAGTATCCGGCGCAGTAGTAATAAGTATTGGTAATAGTAGTAGTAGTAATTGTTGATGTTTTTATTGTAACAGTAGTAACAGTAATAGCAGTAATAGCACTAATAGCATTAACGGAAACAACATCAATAGCAGGAGCAAAAACGAAAAAAAAAAAAAAACTACGGCAATACAGATGATATTTCCTTCTATGTACACACGAGCAAGCAGGTGATCCACGGAGCAAAACCTTTCACACTTCAGCTACCTTCCATACCAATAACACTAACGAATAAAAAGAAACAACAATACACACGTACACACACATTCCCACAAACACCAACAAAACAACACACCTCTCACATCGTTTCCAGTCGCATTGTTCACAGGAGCTGACCCCAAAAAGTCGGACATTGATTTAGTTTCATTAGTCGCGTGTGTGAGAGTTGATCAGTGTGTGTTTCGGGGGGTAAAAAGACCCTTATTGGATTCATATTTCGAGGCGCCAGCTGATACAAGAGATGAGAGGGAGGTTAGCTGTTGGCCTCATTCTTTTCGTGGGAACTTTATTTGTTTGTGTGTCTGTCTGTGTGCTGGTGTGTCTGTTTGTGTGTTGGTGTGTGTGGTTGTATGTTGGCGTGTGTGGCTGTATGTTGGTGTGTTGGTGTGTTAGTGTGTTGCTGTGTTCGTGTGTCTGTCTGTGTGTTGTTGTGTCTGTCTGTGTGTTGGTGTGAGTGGCTGTGTGTTGGTGTGTCTGTCTGTGCGTTACTGTGTTGGTGTGTCTGTTTGTGTGTTGCTGTGATGGTGTTTCTGTCTGTGTGTTGCTGTGTCGGTATGTCTGTTTGTGTGTGTTTTCTTTTTTTTTATGTAGGGAAGAGGGGCAGCCAAGGGCAAAAAAATAAAAGATTAAAGAAAAAGGCCCACATGAGTGCTGGCTCTCTAAAAAGAGGAAAAGCGTCAGCCAAAATTAGGGAGCAAATGCCTCGATACCTCCCTCTTAAAAGAAGACAAGTCATAGGAAGTCGGAAATACAGATGCAGGGAGGGAGTTCCAGAGTTTACCAGTGGAATGAATGAATGATTGGGAGTACTGGTTAACTCTTGCGTTAGAGAGTTGGACATAATAGGGATGAGAGGAAGAAGAAACCCTTGTGCAGCGACACCGCAGGAGGAGGGGGAGGCATGCAGTTAGCAAGATCAGTAAAAGAGTTAGTATGAAAATAGCGATAAAAGTTAGAAAGAGATGCAACATTTCGGCAGTGAGAAAGAGGCTGAAGACAGTTAGTCAGAGGAGGGAGTTGATGAGACGAAGAGCTTTTGATTCCACCCTATCTAGTAAAAGCTGTGTGACTGGAACCCCCAAACATGCGAAGAGTACTCCATACAGGGACGGATAAGGCCCTTATACAGAGTAAGCAGTTGGAGGGCGAGAAAAACTGGCGGAGACGCCTCAGAACACCTAACTTCATAGAAGCTGTTTTAGCAAGAGATGAGATGTGAAGTTTCCAGTTAAGATTATGAGCAAAGGACAGACCGAGGATATTCATTGTGGAAGAGGAGACAGTTGAGTGTCATTGAAGAAGAGGGATAGTTGTCTGGAAGGTTGTGTCGAGTTGATAGATGGAGGAATTGAGTTTTGAGGCATTGAAAACTACTAGATTTTCTCTGCCCCAATCGGAAATCTTAGAAAGATCGGAAGTCAGGCGTTCTGTGGCGTCCCTGCGTGATCTGTTGACTTCCTGAAGGGTTGGACGTCTCTGAAAGAACGTGGAAAGATGTAGGTGGTATCATCAGCGTAGGAGTGGATAGGGCAAGAAGTTTGGTTAAGAAGGTCATTAATGAATAATAGAAAGAGAGTGGGTGACAGGACAGAACCCTGAGGAACACCACTATTAATAGGTTTAGGAGAAGAACAGTGGCCGTCTACCACAGCAGCAATAGAGCGGTCGGAAAGGAAACTTGAGATAAAGTTGCAGAGAGAAGGATAGAAGCCGTAGGAGGGCAGTTTTGAAATCAAAGCTTTATGCCAGACTCTATCAAAAGCTTTTGATATATCTAACGCAACAGCAAAAGTTTCACCGAAATCTCTAAAAGGATGACCAAGACTCAGTAAGGAAAGCCAGAAGATCACCAGTAGAGCGACCTTGACGGAAGCCATACTGGCGATCAGACAGAAGATTGTGAAGTGACAGATGTTTGAGAATCTTTCTATTCAGGATAGATTCAAAAACTTTAGACAAGCAAGAGATTAAAGCTATAGGACGGTAGTTTGAGGGGTTAGAACGGTCACCCTTTTTAGGAACAGGCTGAATGTAGGCGAACTTCCAGCAGGAAGGAAAGGTAGAAGTCGATAGACAAAGTTGGAAGAGTTTGGCCAGGCAAGGTGCAAGCACAGAAGCACAGTTTTTGAGAACAATAGGAGGGACCCCATCAGGTCCATAAGCCTTCCGAGGGTTTAGGCCAGCAAGGGCATGGAAAACATCATTACGAAGAATTTTGATTGTAGACATGAAATAGTCAGAGGGAGGAGGAGAGGGAGGACAAGCCCAGAATCGTCCAAGGTGGAGTTGTGAGCAAAGGTTTGAGAAAAGAGTTCAGCTTTAGAGACAGAAGAGATGGCAGTGGTGCCATCAGGATGAAATAAAGGAGGAAAGATGAAGAAGTGAAGTTATTTGAGATGTTTTGGCTAGATGCCAGAAGTCACGAGGAGAGTTTGAGTTTGAAAGATTTTGACATTTTCTATTTATGAAAGAGTGTTTGGCAAGTTGAAGAACAGACTTGGCATGATTCCGGGCAGAGATATAAAGTGCATGAGATTCAGGAGATGGAAGGCTCAAGTACCTTTTGTGGGCAACCTCTCTATCATGTATAGCACGAGAACAGGCTGAGTTAAACCAAGGTTTAGAAGGTTTAGGTTGAGAAAAGAATGAGGAATGTACGCCTCCATGCCAGACACTAACACCTCTGTTATGCGTTCAGCACAAAGAGATGGGTCTCTGACACGGAAGCAATAATCATTCCAGGAAAATCAGCATAATACCTCCTCAGGTCCCCCAACTGGCAGAGGCAAAACGCCAGAGGCACCTTCGCTTTGGGGATCCTGCGGAGGGATTGGAAAATAGGACAAGATACAGAAATGAGATTGTGATCGGAGGAGCCCAACGGAGATGAAAGGGTGACAGCATAAGCAGAAGGGTTAGAGGTGAGGAAGAGATCAAGAATGTTGGGCGTGTCTCCAAGACGGTCAGGAATACGAGTAGGGTGTTGCACCAGTTGCTCTAGGTCATGGAGGATAGCAAAGTTGAAGGCTAGTTCACCAGGGTGGTCAGTGAAGGGAGAGGAAAGCCAAAGCTGGTGGTGAACATTGAAATCTCCAAGAATGGAAATCTCAGCGAAAGGGTAGAGGGACAGAATGTGCTCCACTTTAGAAGTTAAGTAGTCGAAGAATTTACTATAGTCAGAAGAGTTAGGGAGAGATAAACAGCACAGATGAATTTAGTTTGAGAGTGACTGTTAAGTCGTAGCCAGATGGTGGAAAATTCGGAAGACTCAAGAGCGTGGGCACGAGAGCAAGTTAAGTCGTTGCGTACATAGACGCAACATCCAGCTTTGGAATGAAAATGAGAATAGAGAAAGTAGGAGGGAACAGAGAAGGGCTACTGTCAGTTGCCTCAGACAGCTGTGTTTCGGTGAGGAAAAGAAGATGAGGTTTAGTAGAGGAGAGGTGGTGTTCCACAGATTGAAAATTAGATCTAAGACCGCGAATGTTGCAGAAGTTAATGTAGAAAAAGTTGAGGGAGGTGTCAAGGCATTTGTGGTCTTCAACAGGAGAGGTGTCCGACCTGGGGACATTTTTGGTCCCCTCCCCATAGCGGGACTCCGAGGCGTTAATATTATCGGGTCCCATTTTTCTTTTAAATTTTGATTTGAAGTGAAGGGTGTATGTGTGGTAAGTGCATGTAGTTTTGTGTGAAGAAGGAGAGTTGTCTTTAGAGGGCAGGCTGTGACTGCCCCCTTGAGTTGTGAGACACAAAGGGAAACGTTCAGCGAGATCACAACTAGCTTTATGAAATGTTCACAGCACCCCCTGAACTAGTGCTATTAGATCTCTCTTGGAGTAAGTTATTGTTTCGGTAGGTGTCTACTACCTCCTCCTCCTGCTGTGTCGGTATGTCTGTCTGTGTATTGCTGTGTCCGTTTCTTTGTCTGTGTTATTGTTGTGTTGCTGTGTTGGTGTGTCTGACTGTGTGTTGTTGTGTTGCTGTGTTGGTGTGTCTGGCTGTGTGATGCTGTGTTAGTGTGTCTGCCTGTGTGTTGCTGAGTTGGTGTTGCTGTGTTGGTGTGTCGGTCTGTCTGTCTGTCTGTTGCTGTGTTGGTGTGTCTGTCTGTGTGTTAGTGTGCTGGTGTGTCTGTCTGTGTGTTAGTGTGTTGGTGTGTCTGCCTGTGTGTTGCTGAGTTGGTGTGTCTGTGTGTGTGTTGCTATGTTGGTGTGTCTGTCTGTCTGTTTGTCTGTCTGTTGCTGTGTTGGTGTGTCTGTCTGTGTGTTGGTGTGTTGGTGTGTCTGTCTGTGTGTTGGTGTGTTTGTGTGTTTGTCTGTGTGTTAATGTGTTGGTGTGTCTCTCTGTGTGCTGGTGTGTTGGTGTGTCTGTCTGTGTGTTGCGGTGTTATTGTGTTGGTGTGTCTGTCTGTCTCTGTGTTGGTGTGTTGGTGTGTCTGTCTGTGTGTTGCTGTGTTGTCCGTGTTAGAGTATCTGTCTGTGTGTTGCTGTGCTGCCGTATTGGTGTGTCTGTCTGTCTATGTGCTGCAGTGATATTGTGTTGGTGTATCTGTCTGTGTGTTGCTGCATTGACACGTTGGTGTGTGTGTGTGTGTGTGTGTGTGTGTGTGTGTGTGTGTGTGTGTGTGTGTGTGTCATGCAGTCAGTGTTGAATCAATAGGGAGCTTTAAAAGAAGGTTAGAATAGTTCATGGGAGGGAATGATAGATGAAATTATTTAGCTTTAAACATACAGGGACTGCCAAATGTAGCTTGCCTCTTTTTGTTATGTTGTTATTGTCTTATGTCTGTCTGTGTGTTGGTGTGTTGGTGTGTTTATCTGTGTGTTGGTGTGTTGGTGTGTCTATTTGTGTGTTGGTGTGTCTGTCTGTGTGTTGCTGTGTTGGTGTGTCTCTCTGTGTGTTGGTGTGTTGGTGTGTCTCTCTGTGTGTTGCTGTGTGTGTCTCTCTGTGTGTTGGTGTGTTGGTGTGTCTCTGTGTGTTGCTGCGTTGTGTCTCTCTGTGTGTTGGTGTGTTGGTGTGTCTCTCTGTGTGTTGCTGCGTTGGTGTGTCTCTCTGTGTGTTGCTGTGTTGGTGTGTCTCTCTGTGTGTTGGTGTGTTGGTGTGTTTCTCTGTGTGTTGCTGCGTTGGTGTGTCTCTCTGTGTGTTGCTGCGTTTGTGTGTCTCTCTGTGTGTTGCTGTGTTGGTGTGTCTCTCTGTGTGTTGCTACGTTAGTGTGTCTCTCTGTGTGTTGCTGTGTTGGTGTGTCTCTCTGTGTGTTGCTGCGTTGGTGTGTCTCTCTGTGTGTTGCTGTGTTGGTGTGTCTCTCTGTGTGTTGCTGTGTTGGTGTGTCTCTCTGTGTGTTGCTGCGTTGGTGTGTCTCTCTGTGTGTTGCTGTGTTGGTGTGTCTCTCTGTGTGTTGCTGTGTTGGTGTCTCTCTCTGTGTGTTGGTGCGTTGGTGTGTCTCTCTGTGTGTTGCTGCGTTGGTGTGTCTCTCTGTGTGTTGCTGTGTTGGTGTGTCTCTCTGTGTGTTGCTGCGTTGGTGTGTCTCTCTGTGTGTCGCTGTGTTTGGATTAGTTTGTTGTGGTCTCTGTTTGGTGTTTTGGTCTGATTAAGTTTGCTTGTCTGTCTTTCAGATGGTCTAGCGATGATGGTAATGATATGATAATTATGGTAATAATGATAGCAATAATACTATTACTACTACCATTATTAGTTAGGAACAAAAACAATAGCAATAACAACTAAAATAACATCAACAAAGGAACAATAATAATAACAAAAATAACAAAGTATCATTATTATTATTATTATTATTATTATTATTATTATTATTATTATTATTATTATTATTATTATTATTATTATTATTATTATTATTATTATTATTATTATTATTATTATTATTATTATTATTATTATTATATATTATTATTATTATTATTATTATTATTATTATTATTATTATTATTATTATTATTATTACTATAATTATTATTATTATTATTATTATTATTATTATTATTATTATTATTATTATTATTATTATCGTCATAATCATTATTGTTAGTATTATTATTATAATTATCAGTGGTAGTAATGGTAGTGATAGTAATAATGGTAGAGAAGTATTAGTAGTAACATCGTTAGCAATAATCAATCAATCAATCAATTAATGAATCGTCATCATCATAATCATCATCATCACAACCATCACCAACATCGTTACCATCATCATTATTATTACTCTTGCACACTCCACTGATCATTGCCCTGGCCATAAACGGTTTCTACAGCAACGCTCCTTGATAGAGAAAATCACAGGTTTAATGATAAGTCGAGGAACTTATGGGCACCCAGACTTCACTCCTGCCTACAGGCTCTCAAAGGCCTCACGTTCAGGAAAAGATTTATCAACAGGTTTAATTAGCTTTCCTCTTCTTCGCTCATCCCTGCTCCTAAATATATATATATATATATATATATATATATATATATATATATATATATATATATATATATATATATATATATATATATATATATATATATATATATATATATATATATATATATATATCTCATCTCTCTCTCTCTCTCTCTCTCTCTCTCTCTCTCTCTCTCTCTCTCTCTCTCTCTCTCTCTCGTATTAGTATTAGTAATAGTAGTAGCAGTACTAGTAGTGGCAGTAGTATTAGTATTAGTATTTGTATTTGTATTGGTAGTAGTGGTAGCAGCAGCAGCAGCAATAGTAGTAGTAGTAGTAGTAGTAGTAGTAGTAGTAGTAGTAGTAGTAGTAGTAGTAGTAGTAGTAGTAGTAGTAGTAGTAGTTGCAGTAGTAGTAGTATAAATATCAGAATTAATGGTCGTAGTACTAAAAGTAGTAGTATAAGTAGTGATAGTTGTAATGTCATCATCATTAATCATATTCCTCTTAATCACACTGATATATTTCTTCATACAAATTGCTTTAATAATCAAAAAGATTACTTCCTTATTAAATGCTCTAACACCATTTCCTTATCATTGCTCTGCAGAGAGAGAGAGAGAGAGAGAGAGAGAGAGAGAGAGAGAGAGAGAGAGAGAGAGAGAGAGAGAGAGAGAGAGAGAGATTGCGCCACTAACCACCCTAAGATTAATATTCACAGATGGATCACTTCATAATTTTTAGCGTGCAGTAGGTAAGGCAGTAATGGCGCAGCAGCTTAGGCAGTGGCGGGATGGCAGGGCTGACGGGTGGCCTGCCTGGGAATACTGTAACACTCCTCTCTATGTACGTGACACTGCAGCACACACACACACACACTCTCTCTCTCTCTCTCTCTCTCTCTCTCTCTGGCACTGTAGCACTTCCTCCCTCTCTCTCTTCCTGAAGAAAAATACGACTCCCTTTTCTCTGCCTCTCTCCCTCTTAAAATGCGTTTACAGTACCAATTTTTTTATCTGAACGTATAGTCTGATCTAAACAATAATATCATTTCTCATATACTTTTCACCTCTTTTGTTTATAGATTTGTGCTTTATTAATTACTACCCATCTATCTATCTACAGTCTGAGCTTGTATTCTGTGAGGGAAAAGCAGAGAGAGAGAGAGAGAGAGAGAGAGAGAGAGAGATAAAAGATTGCCCCGAGTGAGGATCGAACTCACGACCTTGAGATTATGAGACTCACGCGCTGCCTACTGCGCCATCGAGGCTTAGGTGTAATGGATTAGTTTGGTAAACAAAAAATCAAAAATAGATACACAGGCACGCTCGCACACGGGCGCGCGCACACACGCACGCACGCACACACACACACACACACACACACACACACACACACACACACTATTCCAGTATTAAGTTGTCTTACATTTCTTATTTTTCTATATTTATTCTTTTTTGAGAAAGGTAATTCATGTAAATTATCAAGTTTCTCTCCTCCTTCTTCCTGTTTGTTCGCTCGCACAGTCTACTTCCAGGATGAAAAGTAATGTTTGTTTAATTACTATAATGTAATGATGTTGTTAACGAAAGAGTGGTGAAAAACTTAAGTGATTTATGACAGTTACATGTATACTACCTTCAACAGTTTTCCAACTTCTCTTTCATGTTTTCTTTATTGACTCGCTGCCTTTCAAAGTATGTACATAACGAGAATAAGAGAGAGAGAAAAAAAAAAAAAAATAGACAAAACCCTAATGTCTTCCTTTTTTTTTTTTTTGTTAAACAGGGACACTTTTCTTCGTCTCTGATGCAAACTAATATTTCATTCACAATTTCCTTCCCTCAAAATTTCTCGATAATATTTTGTTGATAATAAGTTAAAAAAAATACGTATAAAGAAAAACATAGTAAGCTCTCTCTCTCTCTCTCTCTCTCTCTCTCTCTCTCTCTCTCTCTCTCTCTCTCTCTCTCTCTCTCTCTCTCTCACAATTTACCAGAAACATTTCCTAGTACTCACAAACTTCTTGTTCCTATTTGGACCCAATCAAGAAGAGGACATACACCATTGGAGTGACTGCAGAAGACTTTCACCCAGGGACAAATCACTCGGGAAAACAGGATGAGGAAATCAAATTAAGAAGTAGGAAGAGGGAGAAAGAAGACGGTGTTATTGGCTTCTTGACGCACCACTGCCACTCCTTTCTTGCCGACGGACTGAGAAAAACACACCACAGGAATAAAAGTCAGGCTTCATTGTGCTCTGACATAAGACATGGGACCTCTCCTATACATTTTAAAGGCTCTTATTGAAACTTCTCGTGTTATTATGAATGTGTTATTATATTTTTAGTGAAAGGTTATCGATATTTTACATCAACAGGAAAACACTTGTAATAGCCCATCAATTATCTCTGTGGTCTTTGAAAGTGGTCGTGTTTAAAGAGCAAAGTGTTTCTGAATTGCTGTGATAGCGCGAAAAGGTGTCTATGATCGTACAATTTAAGTTTTCGAGTTATTGAAGAAAATACAGACCACTTCCCTACCGGCGAGGGATTCTGGAACGTATCGTGAGGGGTCAAGGAACTGTTACGTGAGTGTGAACCCAGGATTTTAAGGTGCCATAATCCAAGAAATATGCCAAGAAATGCAACTTAACGAAGTTATATCTTTAAGGAAACTCGTTGAGTTTCAAACTTTACTTTCATAATCATCGTTAACATACATTTGCAACATTTATGATCACATAATATATATTCTTTGCACACTTATAGAAATTGATTATGTAATATTGACTAATGCCTTCGGATTACTGGTCACTACCTTCCTGTTGGAGAGAGAGAGAGAGAGAGAGAGAGAGAGAGAGAGAGAGAGAGAGAGAGAGAGAGAGAGGAACTCATTTGCGAAACAAAATTCTGTCTTCCGATTTTAAAAGCATGGCAGTGATATGTTGTGACAGTGGTGGAACATAATCATACTGAGGATTTCAAGGTATTAAACATACATTTCCTAGATGATGAAAAGAAAAATCACTACATAAAAAAAAAAAAAATCTAACGCCCTCTCTGATTTTTAAACGTTGTAAATGTGGCGAAGTGTGAAGGGCAAGAATCTCTATTTAAGTTTCAAGAGTATTTTGAGTGTGTCGAGAAGCGAGGAGTGTCAAATTTCTAGGGTAACGGATAAAATTATGCATTTGTCTATAAAAAAAAAAAAATATAGGAGTTGAATTATGATATGGCACTGGATATTGAGTTACTCTATAAGGTTTCTTAATCAGAGTTTCACGCTAATGGAGGACAGGCATGAAAGAAGAAAAAAGTTATAGAGCAAAATAAGTTATGAGAAGAAAGAGAGAAAAAAAAATAAATAAAACTCTCTTAATTTTAAACGAATTTTGGAGCTAAAGAAGCCTTGCTGCGTTTTAAGGAGGACATATTGAGATCAAGGTCACACGAAGTAATTACGGCTAAATAGTACTTCAATTTCAGGACCTAAATTATAACTCGCTGGCGTAGAGTTTCTTGAACAATTTACAGAAGTAGAGATACAAATTTACACAGAGTAAAGTATTTCAATTCTGTTGTTTTATTTTACCTGCTCATTAATTTAAGTCTGATCATTGTGTTTTTCTTTTTCACGGATACATAGAGAGAGAGAGAGAGAGAGAGAGAGAGAGAGAGAGAGAGAGAGAGAGAGAGAGAGATTGTGTATGTGTGTACAGTTTTATTTCTTCATACCATTCCTTTGCAGTATTTTGCTTTTTCCAGGAGAAAAGACAAAAAGAAAACGATGATGGACACCTTTCCACGACCTGCTGGGAACGAACGGGTAGGAAATGAAACGAGACATTTTTCAGTCTCCGTTTGTGTGATGTCCAAAGGGTGGTGGTGGTGGTGGTGGTGGTGGTGGTGGGGGAGGTTTGTTTGTATGTATACTGTTTTTATTTCCACTTTTGTTTATACTATGGCTGATATACTCTGATACACATACACGCATACACACACACACACACACACACACACACACACACACACACACACACACACACACACACACACACACACACACACACACACACACACACACACACAGTGGAGATATTTGGGTGTCTCCTTTCACGTGTAGCCCCTGTTCACCTAGCAGTGAGTAGGTACGGGATGTAAATCGAGGAGTTGTGACCTTGACGTCCCGGTGTGTGGTGTGTGCCTGGTCTCAAGCCTATCCGAAGATCGGAAATAATGAGCTCTGAGCTCGTTCCGTAGGGTAACATCTGGCTGTCTCGTCAGAGACTGCAGCAGATCAAACAGTGAATTACACACGCACACACACACACACACACACACACACACACACACACACACACACACACACACACACACACACACACACACACACACACACACACACACACACACACACACACACACACACACACACACACACACACACACACACACACACACACACACACACACACACACACACACACACACACACACGTGGAATTTATTTTAACAAGAAAAGCATGTTTGCACAAAAAAAAAGGAAACACCGAGAGTTTCAAAGTAAAATATGATGAAATGGCGTAAGAAAAAAAAAGGAAAAAAATTGGCAGCGAGTCTGACTTTTGAGTAATCTTGTATGCAATTATATCATAACCCACAGGCACAAAAGAGAGAGAGAGAGAGAGAGAGAGAGAGAGAGAGAGAGAGAGAGAGAGAGAGAGAGAGAGAGAGAGAGAGAGAGAGAGAGACGCAATTAATGTAAACTTGCATATAAAACAATGACGACTCAAGCCTTCGTGTTTTTGTTCTCCCGTGGGGCTCATCTACATAACAGTCGCGGAGTTTGTTACTTAGTACCTTTACCATAGTACTACTTGCTTGTGTTATTCTAGCCTTTGTCCTTTTATGCATTGGGAAGAACAAGTGACCAAGAAGGAAAATAAAAAATAAAAAATCCTAATCATAAAAACGGTAAATGAGTATCGAAAAGGAGACAATATATTAACCGTTTCCTGTTACATACAACAATTTTCTACACTAAAAACAATGTATGAGATATATATTAGCATCATGAAAAAAATAGGACCATAAAGAGAAATGTTGTAGTTTTTAGTCACGATGATGTTCGCATGTGGCTGCAGAATAAGAAAAGCCTCACAGTGGTTAGTGATTATGGAAAATGTGGCAAATAGCAGTGAAGAGATTAGCTGGAGAAACCTTTTGCCTTACAGAACTACTTCCTAAACAACAACAGGTCTGCTTGTATTTGTATCTTCCTTTGTGTTCACTTGTGTATATTTACATCCACCACCACCACCACCCAACCACGAGGACACCGAAGAATCTAAACAGTATAGCTTACAAAACAATATTGCAATCACCAGCGTGTTACTTGCGGCTTGTATTTCCTTTGAGTTCATTAGTGCTCCTCTACTTTCAACCCCATCACCAGGAGGAGGAGGACGCTGAAGAATCATAGCCAGACAATTACGGACATTCATAGTCTTCCTGCTTCACCCATGCTATTCCTTCCGCTTGGCCTCCTACACCCAGGACTTGTCAAGAGAGGCCTGGCTGGGGTCACTGGGCTGAGGGTGGTTAGAGAAATGCATCACGTCCAACATGAAAGGGAGCAAAGAGAAAAAAAAAAACAACGAAAAAAAATCTCAAAAAAACAACAACAAAAACTAGAGAATACAAGATAAACACAAGGAAAAAAATATATAAAGAGTAGATGTGGATTCATATTTTCTCTCCTGTTTAGTATTATTTTTTCTTTTTCCTTTTCTTTTCTTCTCTGCACAATTATCGTGCAGAATAAAAGTCTATTTCGTTCAAGTGTGAAAAATAAAAAGAATATATAGTGAAGGAAAAAAATGAGATATGAATATAGA
>NC_059293.1:8708503-8718503 GCF_017591435.1 Portunus trituberculatus
GTTGCAGCAAGGAAGGTGAAAGTGAATGAAGGTGAACGGAGAGAAGACAAAAATTAAAGGATCATGGATATAACACCGTCTACTACTACTACTACTACTACTACTACTACTACTACTACTACTACTACTACTACTACTACTACTACTACTACTACTACTACTGCTACTACTACTACTACTACTACTACTACTACTACTACTACTACTACTACTACTACTACTACTACTACTACTACTACTACTACTACTACTACTACTACTACAATTATTACTATTATTATTATTACTACAAGAACAACAATAATAACAACAACAAAAACAACAAAACAACAACAATTATAATAAAAATATACAAATAAGAGAGAGAGCAAATTTTTCTGGACGAGAGAGAGAGAGAGAGAGAGAGAGAGAGAGAGAGAGAGAGAGAGAGAGAGAGAGAGAGAGAGAGAGAGAGAGAGAGAGAGAGAGAGAGAGAGAATCGCAGCCATGTCAAAATTTTTCAGCAAAAAAGCGTCACTTCTCTGCATTCACAACCAAACGTGATCTGCTTTGCGGGGAAAAAATCTCCCTTTACGCTGAAATATTGGTTGACTTTTGCTAAACCCAGTGACACGTGCCTCGTTTAACAAGAAGAGGAGGAGGAGGAGGAGGAGGAGGAAGAAGAAGAGATCGAGGATAGTGGGTTAAGGAGAGCGGATAAAAGAAGGGAAAAAAATGTGGAGGATGAATTGAGAGAGAGAGAGAGAGAGAGAGAGAGAGAGAGAGAGAGAGAGAGAGAGAGAGAGAGAGAGAGAGAGAGAGAGAGAGAGAGAGAGAGAGAGAGAGAGAGAGAGAGAGAGAGAGAGAGAGAGAGAGAGAGAGAGAGAGATTTCTAGTGGGACTACCATGACACCCAGTAGCCTCAGAATCCTGTCGTCAAATGTACGTGGATTCAGAACGAATGTCGGCGAGTTGACCCACGCAGCTCTCAAGAACAAGGCTGACATAGTGGTGGCCGTCGAGACGTTCCTGAATGACAGCTGCGTCACAACATGCGACAGGATACCTGGCTATACTCACTGGGTGCGGAGGGACAGAACAGCCGGGCAAGGCGGTGGTATAGCTTTGTGCCACCGTGAAGGTCTACAGCTGCAGCTATTGCCCGTCACAGTTCCTGAGGAGATGGAAATGCTATTTTTCCGCCTTCTCCTCGCTGACAGGACTGCTGTGCTGCTCTGCCCTCTGTACCGCCCCAATGGCAACAAGGCGCCCCACTCTCCTTCCTCACGGACCAACTGGACACAATCATGGCCACCCACAGCTGTCAGAATACCATTATTGTGGGGGATTTAAACCAGCACCTGGTGAACCGAGCCTACACAGAGCTCATAACGGTCCACGGGCTCACCAACCACGTGACTTTCCCCACGCACGCGCGTGGTGCCTCCCCTCGACCCTGTCCTGACCGATCTGCCGGCAGACTCTGTGCAGTGCTATCAACTTGACAAGGTTGGTAGCTCTGACCACAATGCGGTCCTCTGTGAAGTTGGTCTTAACCCAGCAAGTGAGGAAGGAAGCCAGCGCACCATCTGGCTATGGGAGAAGGCTAACTGGCGGGGGGCTCAGGGCAGAGTTAGCCTCCACCAACTGGGAATCCACGTTCACAGATGACATGAACCACAACGTGGCAACCCTCACCTCCCTTATCATATCAGCACAAGCCAGGCACGTCCCTCACAGGGCATATAGAGTCGATCCACGAGACCAGCCGTGGTTCGGCTACAGGTGCCGGCAAGCTGCTGATGCCAAGTACAAGGCCTGGACTCGTCTGAAGCGTCGTCCCTCCAGGCGCCACAAGGCCCAGCACCGCGCTGCTTGCAAAAACATGGCGAGAGTGGCTACATGGGCGAGGCAGAGGTGGGAGTTAAGTCTACGGAGGAAGCTTGCCAGTAACCAAACTGATCCCAAGCAATGGTGGTCCCTTGTGAAGCAGCGGCAGGGCACAGTCACACAGGAGAGGATCCCCCCTAAAACAGCCTCTGGCAACTTGGCAGTTGCCAACCAAGACAAGGCTGAACTCCTGGCAGCACACTTCAGCGGGAGAATGACGACTGAGGAGCCTGACAGTCAGCCTCCACAACTAACCCGCCTGTGTGACGTAACCCTGGACCACCTACAGCTCAGCGAAGCCGCCGTGACAAAGCTTCTGCGCAGCACCGACACCAGGAAGGCGCCCGGCCCTGACGACGTCTCGCCCTTCCTGCTGAAGCACTGTGCGGAGGAGCTAACAAAGCCCCTCACACACATCTTCCGCCAGTGCCTACAAACCAGCACCTGGCCAGCTGCATGGAAGGAGGCTCGGGTCACTCCTGTACACAAAAAAAGGATAAAGGTGACCCAGCAAACTACCGCCCCATCTCTCTCCTGTCAGCTGTCAGCAAGATCTTGGAGAGAATAATAGCTGAGCAGCTGACCTGTCACCTAGAGGAGCGTCACCTCATCTCTCCACGCCAATATGGATTTAGAAAGAGACGTTCCGGAGCGCAGGTGAGGCCCATCATGGAGTACAGCCCCCTCAGCTGGATGTGCAGTGCCCAGTCCCACCTCTCCCTGCTGGACAAGGTGAAGCGGCGAGCCGAGCGCCTCCTTCGCGATGCCGGTGGCCTGGGACAGCAGCCCCAAGCTGAGCTACAGCGACAGCGGCATCAGGGGCAGCAGAGACAGCAGCGACAGCACCCAGACCCTCACCAAGAAGCCCCTATCAACGTGCTGGACAGCTTGGAGCACCGAAGACGTGTTGGGGCCCTTACTGTGCTGCACAAAGCCCAGGTGCAGCAAATACCTCACCTCACGGCTCTACGGATACCCTGGAGGAGGAGTGAACGTACTACGAGAGCGGTAGTGTCCGACACCCTCCTCGAGGTGCCGAGGTGCCATTCTGTGAGGTGTCAGCGCGTCTTCTCCCACGACACCGCGGTGTTGTGGAACGCCTTCACCTCAGTAATGGACGTCTCCAGCATGTCCACCCAGCAAGTGAAGTGTGCTGCCCACGCCTGGTTACGGACACATCCGCCTGATAGTGACAGTGACAGGTGATAAAATGGCAGTGTCCACCAGCCTGCAATCCACCTGACAGTGACAGTGGAGGAAAATAGTATACCTGACAGTGACAGTGAAACACAGTGACGTGGGATGTGCGTGTGCCTGACATGACAGTGCTGATCAGTGGCGAGGAGGTGCGCAACTGACAGTGACAGTTTTATGACACCCTCGCTCACAATGCCGTCCCGGGAGCAGATTTAGAATGAGCGTCACATGCCAGTGCACGCTCTTAGCTCACGAACTCAGCTCCAACTGTAAACATACTTACGTGTAAAATATGTATGTTATGTGCATTAAGTTTAAATAAAAAGAGAGAGAGAGAGAGAGAGAGAGAGAGAGAGAGAGAGAGAGAGAGAGAGAGAGAGAAGACAGAACATGCAAAGTAATGGATTGAAGTTGACCTCATTAAGTTACTTGACTTTAGTGTACTCAACAAAAAATTCTACATTAAGAGGTAAGGCGCATTTAAGGACAGGAGGAAGAGGAGGAAAAAGAGGAAGAGGAGGAAAAGAAGAAGGAAGAAAGGAAAGTTATAAAGAAGATGAGAAGAGACAAAAATGAGACGAAAAGAGGCAAAACGGACCTCTATGATGGTGATAAAAGTCTAGGAAAAGGAGAGAAAATAGAAATGGAGGAGACAGAAGGTGAATGAAAATGATGGAAAGACACGATTGAAAATATACTGCCATGTGTTGATGTTCAGGATTCTTGCATCTTTCTTTTATTTTATCCTCATACGATTTTTTCCTTTACTTCTCCAATCGTCCCCACCAAGATTTTTCAGTTAACACTGCCATTCTTTGTTACTCTTCTCTTCTCAGGCTCTTCTTGCGACACTGTTCTGTCTTCCATCACCTGTTTTTGTCCATTAAAAGTGTTTAGTGTGCTTCATCACAATATCATCTATAACTCTCTCTCTCTCTCTCTCTCTCTCTCTCTCTCTCTCTCTCTCTCTCTCTCTTACTAGGTATGCAAGACTGCTCTATATACCTGTTGACACCCACGTAGAAAATTGACACATTCACTCACTCACTCTCTCATTCACTCTCTCATAAGTTCGATCGTTCACTCTCACTAGTTCACTCACTCACGCGTGGAAGAAATTCGCAGGTTTAGAAATGTAGCAATGATGAATTTGTTTTATTTGCACGAGGGACACGAGGTACAGCGGCAGAGGAAGAGAATAAAGCCCTGAGTAATGAGTTTGTTAAATTCATCTACCATTCTATTTGGCCACCGATTCCTTCTCATCTCTATTCAAACTTTGCCACGCTTTAATTCATTTTTGCTCTATTCTGAATACTAAGGGATAAAAGCAGTGGAAAAAGGTTAAAGAGAATGAGAGAGAGAGAGAGAGAGAGAGAGAGAGAGAGAGAGAGAGAGAGAGAGAGAGAAAGAGAGAAATTGTGGGCAATGTAGCACGGGAAGAGATGAATTTTTATCGTTACACTGCTGGGGGATTTGCCTTCTCGTGTCTGTTGAAGAGGAGCGATGTGGGATTGACTATCTGACTGGTTAAATAAAGGGACATGAATTTTGGTGACCGTGGCCTACTTCTGTGAGGCACTGTGCTATTCAGAACGAGGAGAAATAACTCTGATCTGGGGTAGATAGTTATTACTACTACTACTTCTACTGTTACTATTACTATTACTACTACTACTACTACTACTACTACTACTACTACTACTACTACTACTACTACTACTACTACTACTACTACTACTATTACTACTACCACCATCACCACCACCACTACTACTGGTGTTACTAATTTCATGTTCCATTTATCACCAATCATTTACCATTATCTATTCACATTGCAACTTTGTACTTGGACTGCTATTTCAAGACACCTCAGTGGACCTTTTATATTCTAAATTCTTCATTATCTTTGGCCACAGCATCTGCTACATCTAAAGACGTCCAGGATCGTGTCATCATGATTTGAATTTCAGTCTTAGTACACAAAGATTTCGATCATCAGAAAATTAGTGTCGTTAATTTTTAAGCCGGTAACCTCGTCAATGCATACACATTTTGTTCTAATATTCTACGTACGTAAGAAAATATTGAGAAGGTTACTTGTTATCTATATCCATTATGTTATCCATGTGTGTGTGTGTGTGTTTCCAGCCCGTGTTTGCCTGCAGCAGAAGTCGAATTATTTTCTCTTTTACAGGCTATCAGTTTTGCACCACAGGGACAGTGATATCAATATTCTATGGATGTAAAAACTGCATGTCTGTTTTCCATGAGGACAGGTGGAGGTCGCTGTGTCTGTTGTGTGGGCCGGGATGAGTCAAGGCCACCCGGGTCCCCAACTCCCGTCTTCCCACCTCCCCCTCCGCCACAACACAGAAAGGACAATATTCTGCAACACTTTTGCGTCGCACGTTCACTACTTTCAGAAGGCTTTAAATGAATTTTGCACGAGTTTTTAAAGTTATGGTGCTAGTGATGGATTAACAAGATTTCTACATTACTGACAGGAGAAAGTCATGAGAATTCAGCCACTAATCTCTATGGCCTTTGTAAATATTCGTCCATGAACATTATTAAAAAAAAACAACTTTATTAAGAGGAAAACAGTCGTAAGCACCCGGGTATGATAATCTGTAGCCTTTGAAAATAGTTTTAGAGAACGGATTAGCAACGTATCTGCACAAATAACAGGAAAGACAGGGATATATGTACTAACAACATTGCTACATCATTAACACGATAAACAATCCTGAAAACCAGGCTAATCATCAGTAGCCTTTGAAAATAGTTTTAGGGGACCGACTGACAAAAAGTCTATACTACTTAAAGAAGAAACAGTGACAAATTAACAAGATTTCTACTTTATGAACAAACGAAACAGTCTTAAAAACCTGGCTAATCATCGTTACGTCCTTTGAAAATAGTCTTTGGGAGAGAGAGTAACATAAATTTTACACAGTAACAGGAAAAACGTTAACATATTAACAAGATATCAATATTATCAATGGGAAAAAAAACCAGTCTGAAAAACCCGTCTAATATATGTGGCCTTTGATAATATTCGTGGCGAGAGCAAAGCAATTCTGAACACAAGCCGGACCCAGTGACACAATGGAAGGCACGTGGACTCAGAGCTGCGCAATACCAACAGAGAACTCACCGATGCTGGATTTGCTGGTGCTGACTGAATATTAATCTTACGCTTTTATTTCCTATTCATGAGAATCCCGCACGAGAACAATGGCGGCTGCAAGATGATCACGACAAAACATTCACTGACTTTTGGGTGTACGTGTTATTTATGTGGATTCTTTTTTCCGACATATTCTCATCCCGGCTGACAAGGAAGATTGACAAAGAGGAATCGACAATTTCGACAATTTTACAAGGCATATTTGTTCGTTCAGTATCCAACGTTGTCTACTGGTATACTTGTTCTTTTGTAAATCTTATATTATTACCAATTCACTCCTGCGGCTTATAAAACTTGATAGAATGTCGTGTAGTTTTAGGGAAAGTTTTAAGACACTTCTTAAACTATACATAACACTAAGGTTCCATCCTTTAGCTACCGGCACTTCATGGGTGATTTTCTTCCTTTTTTTTTTATTTCAAACTAGATTCTCACATTAGAAATAAATTGACGAAGACACACTTTACAACAGAACGAACGAGGCGGTGGCGTAGTGGATAAGGTGGTGAGCGTGGGATCGGGCAGACGTCCACGCGTAGGTTCGAATCCCACCACGTACAGCCTTAAAACACTTTGCCATTTGTCGAGTCGAGTGGTTTAAAGTCACCATGATACCCAGGTTCTAGGTGGTTACACTCAAGATGAGCTTGGGTGGTGATATGGGCCCTAATATGGGTACCACTATAAATAAAATTGCCTGCGCCACTAATGGGCGGAAGCTGAACAGCGCTTCCCATACACTCTTCAAGTGTGCCTACAGGCGCTATAGGCCTTACCGTAAAAAAAAAAAAAAAAAAAATTCCAATCTTTTAGCGCCTGCAGTTACAGTTTTCCTAAGTTAAGTTCGCCAAGGGTTGAAGTGCCACGTGTCATTGTCATTAATAGCAAAAGGTTGAATTCAGTGTCACTCAAACTCAGGAAAAAAGTTACCTGAAAAGCCACAGTCAAACTTTACGAGAGGCGGGGACGTTTAGTGAAAAGTTACGTGACACCGGGATAAAATGTGATATATCTTATTTATTTTCAATTCTTTTTGAGACAGAGAGAGAGAGAGAGAGAGAGAGAGAGAGAGAGAGAGAGAGAGAGAGAGAGAGAGAGAGAGAGAGAGAGAGAGAATAATACAAAATTAACATTATATTCATGGTATTGTGTATAACAGCAAAATCAGTAAGAAACAGTTTTTATAATGTCAAACCGTTGAGCGACGATATTCTATTAGCGTATGTAATACCTTACTAATCATATTCTTACACAATCAGTCCTTCATTAAAGATTGTATCATTAAATACTTTTGCATAATTTGTGTGAAGAAGGAGAGCCATTGATATACAAGTAGAAAAAATAGAAGTCACAATTTTGAAAACGTAAAAAAACTTAGATGAAAGTAGATAAAAAGAAAAAAAAGATAAAAAAAAAAAAAATAGCAGTCGGGATCAGGAACCATAACACTAAAAATACGGATCCTTGAAGCTGGGAGAGATACGCCTTCCCTCGGACATAAGCTACTTCTGCTCCATAAAATCCGACAGTATCTTAAATCTTCCTATTCCTTCATGTTCTCAGTCCCGGGAGGCCTCGAGGCTAGGACGTGAGGGAATGCTTCTGAAGGAGAGTGCGTGTATGTATGTATGTATGTTATGTATTTATGTAGATGCCTCGTCTCTTCTTTACCGTCGTTTTAGAGAAGTCAGCCAAGTTTAAAGATAGAGAAATAGCAAAGAAAATAAGCAGAAAGACAGGCAGATAGATATATAGATAAATAGGTTGAATGATAGCTTGATAGATATACACAAATAGATAAATATTTAAGAAATAAGATAGATACATATGTAGATGGATAGAGAGAGATAGATAGATGGACAGATAAATAAATATATACTAAATTAAACATAACTTTTACCTTTACTTTCCGATATTAATTTCTTAATAATTGTTACCCTATTACTACTCTTTCATTGATACTGGCGTCACATGAACTTCGCTAACCAAATGTGGTCCCGAGAAACAATGGAAAAAAATAAAATGCAACGAATCATAACAGTATTCTGAAGCTGACATTACAAAAAGAAAAAAAGAAAAAAAAAAACAATATAACGAACAGAAAAACAAATAACAAGTATAACAATAGCGTACGCAAATTTACTCTTGACATCTCACACGTCAATACCTTTTATAAATTCCCATTGTCAGTTCAAGTGAAAGATAGCAGTGAGTCGTGCTCTGTTCTCGCTTCTATTGTTGCTCTAATGGAGGAGTCTGGCGGATAACATGCAGACGACTGAGGAGGAGCAGGAGGAGGAGGAGGAGGAGGAGGAGGAAAGAATAATGGGGGTTACTTAACATCATCCAGTTATGAGAGAGAGTTCTAAAGAGGAAGGAAGAGAAGGGAAGGGGTAAAAGGGGAGGAAAGGGAAGGAATGGGGAAGGGAATGAAGATATAAGAAGAGGAGAAAAGAGAAGATGAGGGAAGTCAAAGTAAAAAAAACTAAGAAAATAAAGGAAATGAAGAGTGGGTGAGAAAAGGAGAGAGAAGGAATGATAAAGAGAGAGAGAGAGAGAGAGAGAGAGAGAGAGAGAGAGAGAGAGAGAGAGAGAGAGAGAGAGAGAGAGAGAGAGAGAGAGAGAGAGAGAGAGAGAGAGAGAGAGAGAGAGAGAGAGAGAGAGAGAGAGAGAGAGAGAGAGAGAGAGAGAGAGAGAGAGAGAGAGAGAGAGAGAGAGAGAGAGAGAGAGAGGCTGTAGCTTAAGAAAAGAAGGAGAGGAAGGGAGGAAATCCAGGCGCCACATGTTGGGTCCTCGATGATCAGTAATTTTTCTTCCAGCAGCAATAAAGGAGCAGGCGGCGGAGTAATAAACTGGGATCACGCGTGAGCTGCGTCCACGTTCCCATCAACTTAACCTAACCTAACCTAACCTAACCTAACCTAACCTAACCTAACCTAACCTAACCTAACCTAACCTAACCTAACCTAACCTAACCTAACCTAACCTAGCCTAACCTATACCTAACCTTACTTAACCTGATCTGACCTGACCTGATGTATGCTAACCTAAACTAACCAAACTTTGATCAAGTAAGCGCCTTGTCTACGTGCTCGTCAATCTAACCTAACCTAACCTAACCTAACTTAACCTGACCTTATCTTACCTGAACTAATTTAATCTCACCTGATTTAATCTAATCTATATTGATCTAATCTCGAACTTAATCTTTCTTCATGTAACTTAATAAATATAATAACCTGACCTAAGCTAACCTAATAATGCCTTGCCTTCTCTCTCAGTGTTACAGTCAGCATCCTCTGGAATTTCAGGGTTACACTGAAAGAAATCTCCGACTAGTGCTTTACTTATATGACTATTTCTAAAGCTAAAATACCGGAAGAAATTACGACATTTTGTAGGATCTTACTTATTCCAGTGATAATCGATTCCTTTGACTGCTATTCGATACATTTTTCCTTACTAATCAGTCTGAGACATATTTACTAGTTCTACAGCCATAAACAATCTACATTGGGAAGAAACTTTATAATCTGTTCGTTTCATCCAATTCTTTATTGCACAGGTGCATAGAAGAGAAAACCAATGGTGCTCTTAATTTATTCGTCTCGCAGTGAAAGGATTAATTCTGCATCACCAAGGGAAAGGAAATATTGACCCAACTAATCATCCCTGTGGCTTTTCAAATGAGTTGTTATGAGAGTTAAAAGCGTCTTAAAACACGTGCCTTAGTCTCAAACA
>NC_059293.1:8723503-8773503 GCF_017591435.1 Portunus trituberculatus
AGGCTTGCCCATTTGCCTCGCCGCTTTCCGAGACTCGAACCCGGACGCTCTCGATTGTGAGTCGAGCGTGCTATCCACTACTCTATGTGTGTGTGTGTGTGTGTGTGTGTGTGTGTGTGTGTGTGTGTGTGTGTGTGTGTGTGTGTGTGTGTGTGTGTGTGTGTGTGTGTGTGTGTGTGTGTGTGTGTGTGTGTGTGTGTGTTTAATTCACCACGGTCGTCTGCTGGTCACCCAGCCAGTCTTCCTCATTTTGGAGTAAGCTCAAAGCTCAGTCCTATCCAAAGATAGGACTGAGACCACAACACACTCCACACACCGGGAAAGCGAGGCCACAACCCCTCGAGTTACATTCTGTACCTATTTACTGCTAGGTGAACAGGGGCTACACTTTAAGAAGCTTACCCATTTGCCTCGCCGCTTCCCGGGATTCGAAACCAGGCCCTCTCGATTGTGAGTCGAGCATGCTAACCACTACACTACGCAGTGTGTGTGTGTGTGTGTGTGTGTGTGTGTGTGCGTAGGCGCGCGTATGAAGGAGGCTGCCAAAGATGCGGTAAAAACGAGGCGGGCAGGGATGAAAGGAGGGAGTGTTTTGAGATGGGGCGTTAGGTAGGGAGAGGATGAAAGGAGCTGGGGGCGGCACAGGCTGGGGCGGGGATAGGGAGAAGGAAAAAGAGAAAGAACGAGAAAGGTTGCCTGAGGAATATGTCAGTGTGTGTATCAATTGAAAAGAAATGGAAAATAAAAAAAGGCTTGCAAGAAAAGAAAGACCCAGGGGTTTATCAAAGGTGTCACCAGCTGGCGTCACTATTTCTAGGAAGTTGGTTACTTTGCCTAAGTGAGGTTTTGAATCTGTAGAATATGCTTTTACTATCTAAACTGTGTCTTTCTGGAATGAAATAGCGTTGGAAAAGAGTAAATGGAGAGACACAGAATATACTGATTGATTAAACAAGAGATAGTTTTCAACATTTTTATCCTAATACGGTGTTGTGGTAACCGGAATGAACACTGAACAAATGCCGTGGCAACAACATTGGGTGGTTGATTGTGATCATAACGAAAATAAAACAAGGAATAATGTTATATTAAAAGAAAGTTGATTAAAATTGTGGTTTTTATGTTGCATTTACTATGTTTGTATTTGAAAGTTTAGATTTGAACCTGTGAAGTTCTAATTCAGCCCACAGTTTAACCTAAAATATTGTTAATTAATTACCCAGTATAAGAAATGCAAGACTTAAATCTGAGAGTATCAATATCACTTGATTATTGTGATTTATTAAGCGAAGGTTAATCACTCTGCAAGCTCTCACCATTTCACGGCAAGATATTTTTTTCTTCCTAATCACTTACAACCTTTTGGCAATTTTCACAATATAAACTCTTAAACGTCTGTGTAGTTCGGAAAAGAAAAGAAAACAGCAACTACAATAACAATAACAACAACAATAATAACAAAAACAAACACAACAATAACAACAAAAACAACGACAACAACAATAACAACAACAACAACAACAACAAAGAAAGGGCCTAATGAAACTCCTGATGACCAAAAAAAGTATAATCGAAAAACCCTTAAATTAGTGTCTTCAATTAAAACATTTAACGAAAACACCTGGAAATCTGAAGAAATTCATAAAAACAAATATATATACCAAAAAAAAAAAAAAAAAAACACAAAATTAAGAAAAATACATGAAATAATTTGGCATTCATCAAAATCTACAAACTAAAACCTCTACATTAAAACA
Source organism: Portunus trituberculatus (assembly GCF_017591435.1). Classification (NCBI taxonomy): domain Eukaryota; kingdom Metazoa; phylum Arthropoda; class Malacostraca; order Decapoda; family Portunidae; genus Portunus; species Portunus trituberculatus. The sequence goes on from NC_059293.1 coordinate 8,725,261, forward strand.
AAGGTACTTCCCATTTACCCTTCCAAGTGTGCATGAATGTTGACAAAGGATGACCATAGATTTACAATGAATGCTGCTTCCACTCTTTAGTATGTCTCCACCCACCGTGCAGTACAAGAAGATACCGCCTTCCCAGAGATAAGGTGCTGTGCCAAACTGTTAGGTGCAAACGGTGAATAAAAGTATGCTGAAATTTACACCAAAATCAATATTGGCGTAGCTAAAACCAATATCTGGCACGGGCTTTGAATATATAAAGGGTGATTAATGATAGAGTATTCAATTTAATACAGCAGATACCTCGGAAGAGCGACGCTGGTCCAAATGAATGACCAGCATTGTTTCCAAATCCATCTCCTTCACGGGATAGGTAAGATATATGTATTGCACGATTTCCATTACTCTTCTTTTCACTATCAAATGTTTCTCTTTTCAGACACATCTTTGTAGTACAGTCTCTTTTTATGTGGCCTGCAAGGAGAAAAAAATCTTCTAATTGCATTTTAGTTTTTTATGATTAACAACAGATCCATTTTCTTTCCCTAGTCTCTTAGTTACGCGAGGCACCAGTGACAAAACCAACCTTCTTACAGTTTGTATGTAAGAACGTATCTTTTCCTTTCAACAGTCTTTTATTTATGATGCATGTAAGGAAAAAATAGACCCAAAATCAAGGACGCTGTTTTGAGTATCTAAGGAGACTACTTTTACACTCTAATAAATAATGAAAGACAACCACAACTGAAAAAAATGACAAGAGATACCATTTAATATACTGCTGAGTGTGAGGCAGAGGATCCACAGCAACCATATGATAACTGGCAACATTTTTTACTGAGGTCCCCATTGAAGCAGAGCGGGAGAGTGAGGGGACATTCGTGAGGGAGAGGACGATGAAAGCCTGTGAGACAAGTAAGGGGAGCGTGATATTGAGAATGGGAGTGGAAAGAGGACAGGGTGGTGAGAGAGAAGAGATAGGAGGCAGAGAGAGAGAGAGAGAGAGAGAGAGAGAGAGAGAGAGAGAGAGAGAGAGAGAGAGGAGGGAGAATAGGGTCACAGGGCCAAGGCTGCAGAGTGACAGGTGTGGAAGTGACGGGGACACACGCTTTAACCTTGTGTGTTGGCTAGAGTCACCACACATTGAAAGCCTGAACACACAGATAGGGAGTCTCACATCCATATACATATACTGACTTGTGGGAAACGGCGCAGTCCACATGCACACACACACACACACACACACACACACACACACACACACACACACACACACACACACACACACACACACACACACACACACACACACACACACATTAACCTCCTATTCCAGTTCCACCGACAGCCGCTTATTCACTGCAATAATTATGACGTCAGTGCAGCGCCAGTATTCAGTGTATTAGGATCCGAGTGGGAGGTATTTGCGTCCTTCGTCAGATGCACATTTATTTTATACAGTGCAGATGCAACAGATGCGCCAGCGTTAACATAGGAGCTAATGGCGTGTATTAACTGTTTTCATCTACCTTCATCCATGCAGATGTCGATTTTTGGTCCTTGCAATGTTATTTATGTATTTTTTATTATCATGGTAAACTTTTCGGCCTCAATGTTATGAATATTCAAGGGATAACGAGGCTTTTTTACTGTGAACAGCGCAAGGCCGTCTTCTCTCGACCCTGCATCCAAACGTAATAGTGCTGGACATATCTGCATTAAATGTATCTTTACCTAATAGCTTGATTATTGTATGTGATAGTTTAATTTGGGTTAGAAGGTTATCAAGTGGTATTAAATTTAATTCGGGAATGTCCTTTACAATTATGTCTTCTAAAAAAGGGTCGCAAACAACCAGACGCGACTGACAATGCTGGCTGCTTTATTCTATGAAAATCCATCTTTTCAACAAAATATAACAGGAAGAAAATAATTCTGTAAACGCGCATTGACTTAAAATATAATAGATAATAAAAGTCCTCTCACCATAAGCATAAATCACAAATTTCAAGGTGAACACCTCACTATTCTCATTGCAGTGTCATGATCATGGACGAGCTGCAGAAATCATGAGTGTTCGCAGAATCACACTCATCACCAAGACTCGTGTCTGGCAATACAAGAACCAGCGTCTGATTTCCTTGTGAATCGAGCAGTGGGACAAACATTTCATGACGCAATTAGTTTCCGTTCATTAATTAGTAATATTATTAGCATTTTAGCTTTATCTTAGTGTTTTTACTTAGTTTGGATGTGTGTATATAATCTACTGTTCTGTGAATAGATAAGGGTTTTGTTAGATTGGATAGAATAGTTTTATCAGACAGTGCGGATTCAAAAGCTTTACGTCTTATCAATTCTTCTCCTCTGACTGATTTTCTTCAGCCTCTTTCTCACTGCCACAATGTTGGATCTCTTGCCAACTGCTCTTCTGATTTTGCAAAATGCATCCCTCCCTTTCTCTCGCGACCTCGCTGTACAACACTTCCTTCTTTCTTTCACCCCTATTCTGTCCCCTGTCTAACCAGATTTAAATGCTACTCTCAATCAGTTATCTTTTCTCTGACAAACACTGGAACTCCCTAATTGCTTCGTCATTTCCATTTACTTTTAACCTGAACTAATTTAAGAGGGAGGTTTCACAACATTTATCCCATGCTTTTGGCTTAATCTCTAGCTCGGTCCTGTTCGGAGACTGGTATCTAATAGGACGTTTTTGTTTAATCAGTGACTTCCCTCCAAACGTGTCGCTATGGAATATACAAATTAGTAAATATATAAGAGACAAACTGGTATTCGCATACGATGGTGCAATAGTCGGTAAATGCATAAAAAGTGTGACTGTATGATAAATGTGAACTGATATCAGAGTAACGCCCGTGCCGCGGCGTTAAATGCAGGCTAATAGATCAAAAGCGATATAAATGAACATCAAAGAGAGATATCAGTGAGTCAATGAGATAAGTGGATGAAATGAATGTACGAGTGAGTGAATGGATGACTGAATAATTAAAAAAAAAAGAATAAATGGAGAGCTGAATCATAATATTATTACCTAATAACTAAATTTTTGTTAAAATATCCTACACTACATAAATATATTTCTAAATGTTTTTCCCCATACATTAATTTCGACAAGCTTTACTCCTGGATTACATGCCAGTTTATTTATTATAAATACATCACCATTTTATATAAGTTCCACTGTAACACTCAAGTAAATACATATATAAAATTTAATTTCATACCACATGCATTCTTATATTTCTATAACTTTCACTCCTACACCACATAACAGTAAACAAATAAAATTAACACATCACCATTTCACAAAAGCTTCACTTGAGTCAAAATAATTAATTAACACACAAATAACATCTTTTCATAAACATTCATCTACGTTTCCTGTCTCTTCTCTCCCTTTAGGAGTTGAAGTCAGGCCAACATAACCACTCTGTTAACTCCTTTACTTAGTTTACGTATAAATCGCACGTCTCTTCTTAACCTGTAGGATATGGTGTTGAATGAATGGTAAGGAAATAAAAGTTGAGGCAAGGTATTCTATTCCTTTAATAAATAAAGTACTTTATGTCAAGTTGTGTTTCCCTACCACTCTTCATTTCTACAATATTCTTCGTTATTGTTCATCCATCTCTGTACATTGTTTTGGATAAAAACTTGAAAATCTATTCGTAAATCCCAGTTTTTATTGCGAGAACTTGTCAAGACATATAAATGGATAAAGAGATATATACAGGAAGATGTGATGCTACCATCAAAGATACATGGCTAACTCATTCATTCGCCTTTCACCTTTTTCACCATAAAAAGTACCACAACATGAGACAAAAGCATAGCTATTTTCTGCCGTCTTTAGTAGTGTGAATTGTAAAATGTAAAATAAGACATTAGTAACATGCAATATCTGTTGTGACCTTAGTGTTGAGAACTGCATACCACTGTGGAATGGTTAGACTGTCAAGATAGCTACTAATACTATATTTTTCTTGTCTTAAATGTTTTGAACTAGAGCAAAGAACAACACCACCAAGAAAACAAGCAATCACAACCATCTCCTGCCTTTGGTGAAATAGTCTACATTCATGTACACGCTTCGCCTCAGTAAATTCAGGGAGACGCATTGGGAACAACAAACAACAGATACCGCAGGAGTGTTGACAATCGCTGCCCAGTGTGATGTAACAGCTGTTACCTGTCGAGGCGGGTTTACCTCACTCTTACCAGCAAAGTCCCTCCCGCAGCCCTCACCTCACGCACCTGTGACCAATAAACACCAGGTGTGTGTGTGTGTGTGTGTGTGTGTGTGTGTGTGTGTGTGTGTGTGTAATTTGGACAGTTACCTATAGAGAGAGCGAATAGATGGATGTAAGTAGGCGGATTGGAAGGTAAATTGATAGATTAATAAAAAAATAGATAGGTAGACAACTAAGTTGATAGATAAAAAGACACAGACTTAAATAGATACATAACAAGGATTTTTTTATGCATGAGAGGAAACTTGCCAAAGGCAAAAAACATTGAAAATAAAAAGGCCTACTGGGTTGCCAGTTTCCTCAAAGATTATAAGAGTTTTCCAGAAATGAGGGACAAATGTCTTGAAACCTCCCTCGTAAAAGAAGTTAAGTCTTAGAAGATGGATATTCAGAGGCAGGCAGGGACATTCAGAGTTTACCAGAGAAAGGTATGAATGATTGAGAATACTGGTTAACTCTTGTATTAGAGGGTTGGACAGAATAGGGATGAGAGGAACAAGAAAGCCTAATGCAGCGAGGCTGCAGGAGGAGGGGAGGTATACAGTTAGCAAGATCAACAGAGCAGTTAACATGAAAATAGCGATAAAAGATAGAAGGAGATGCAACATTTGGGCGGTGAAAAAGAGGCTGAAGACAGTTAGTCAAAGGTGGGGAGGTGATGAGAGAAAAAGCTTTTGATTCCACCCGATCTAATAAAAGATGTAATATATATATATATATATATATATATATATATATATATATATATATATATATATATATATATATATATATATATATATATATATATATATATATATATATATATATATATATATATATATATATATATATATATATATATATATATATATATATATATATATATATATATATATATATATATATATATATATATATATATATATATATATATATATATATATATATATATATATATATATATATATATATATATATATATATATATATATATATATATATATATATATATATATATATATATATATATATATATATATATATATATATATATATATATAGGTAGATAGGTAGATAGATAGATAAATAGATAAATAAATAAATGAATAAATAAATAAATAAATAGATAGGTAGATAAATAGACAGATTTATAAATTTTTTTATGTAGATATAGACAGGTAACTGTTATGACCACTTTAGTTTTCTATTACTTATAATTGAAGTCAATTTCCACGTCAAAAAAAAAAAAAAATGGATTTCTGAGTTATGATACGAAATAAGAGGATAATAAACGTACGATTTTTGCAGATTTAAGGAAAAATATTTTGTTAAGTTTTATTCTGTGCCTTGGGAAATGTTTACTGGGAGTGTAGTGACTTGCTCAACAATATTGCACCGTATCAAGGCAGGTAGCCAATTGGAGGAGTCTCGGAAGCGCATCAGAGAGTGTTAGTGAGGAATCTTCTTGTCATCTGCTGTCACTGGGAATCACAACAGAGGAAATATATATCTTTTTCCAGTGCTCTGAGTAAAAGTGCATTCATTCCTTGTTGAAATAGAAGAAAATTAAACTATGGTATGTTGACTAGGACACCATGCTTTACTGAAATGTGGCTCCTATTAAAATTTGTTTTTAAGGTACGTATCGAGTTCTCTTAAAAAAAGATCGGTCTGGTGTTCCCTCGCTGTTCATCCTTAAGGAATCCACATTTTCTCATCAGACTCTTCCATTCATTGAAGTCTGCATTCCCTTACGAAACATAAGAAAATCGAAAAAACAGGGAAAGGAGGCGGTGGCGTAGTGGAGAAAGTGGTGAGCGTAGAATCAGGCAGACGTCCATGTGTAGGTTGGAATCCCACCACATACTATTTTGAAGCTATGTTTTTTTCGAGTAATTTAAAGTCACCTACATGTCACCATGATACCCAGATTCTACGTGATTACACCAAAGATGCGCTTGGGTGGTGATATGGGCCCCTAATATGGGTAAAACTATAAATAAAATTGCCTGCGCCACTAATGGGCTGAAACTGAACAACGCTTCCCACATATACTCTTTAAGTTTGCCTACAGGCTCTATAGGAATTAACGTAAAAAAAAAAAAAAACTTTAGTCTTACACGTAACAGTCCCAGTATAAATTTAACTATTCAATTTCTAATAGTTATTCTCCACCAATGTCGTCTTGCATAATTTTCTAGCTATTTTTCTTATAAGATTATATATCAAAGAAGTAAAATGCACGAAAAGAAAAAAACGAATTGTATTTCCACATAAATATTTGCAACAGGAGGTGTGAACTAAGTTATAGTTTATGGGATGTCTTTCAAAGTTTTATATCATTCCTTATAAGAGTGTAAACCAATGAAGCAAAAAACGAGAAAAGAACAGACTAAATTGATTTCACACAAATAACAACAATAGTCAGTGTGTCGTGTCCCTCTCCTCTGTAGGCCTAAAGACAACGTTCTCTTATCATGTTCCCGGTATTATAAAGCCATCTCCTCTTCTTGAAAAATGTCGTACGGCAGTAATGACGTGGTTCTTCCTGGAAGCTTCGAGTGGCAGGATATCCAAAACACCGCCTGATGAAGGAATAATGAGAGGGAAGCTTAATCAAAAATAGTCAACACTTGTGCGGGAATCCACGGCAAGTCTTCCCTGAACCGATCCGCTAAATTTTACCTTATTTTACTAATTCTTAAAAAAATTGCTGCTATTAAGTGAACTTAACCAGCGGATACATGCCAATTCTTCATTACCTTAATCTTTCGGTATCATATACGATATACTGTTAAAATCTCGTGACTGTCTTTCAGTTCAAGGGAAGCAACTAACAACATTACTCCTGTTAAGAATCTTTTTCATGATTTCAGGGATTATTTGAGATATCCTGTTTCATTATTCGGAAAAAAAAAATCGTTGTAAGAACATTGTTAATTACAGCGTAGATGAAAAGAAAAAAAAATTAAAGTAAGCATAAATCTAAATACGTTTCTTTCTTTATATCTTGAACAGTTAGATAATTATTTCAAATTCTGCACTCTTTAATAGGAAACAAATACTATTACCCCGCCATGACTACTCGTAAAGCGTAACTCAAAAGTCTTTATTGGTAGAGACACCGCACACGACACAGTCATGCCACAGAGGTTCATCACTTCATGACTCCTAACTGTTGCTGAACACTTCCAGGACACGCCAATATGTTGCAGCGCCGAGTAAGAGCCAATAAAGCCGAGTCAGTCACTGGACACCCAATATCCTTCCTTCCTTGTTGTCGCAATGATGAAAAGGCGAACATTACTCGCATCATTTGTTATGATTGGTTTTGTCTTTAGATAAGAAGAAACAGATAATTACACATTCTTTACATGTTAATTTTGAGTTTATTATTTATGTGCCAGGTATGTCACATTTTCTTTTTAATCACCGTTTACGCAGTGAAGAAATATGTGATAAAAATCTTATATTATTTCAGTATTTCAATGATAAAATAATTGCTACTCATTGTGATGCTGATTATTTCGTTATTCATGATCATCAAAGCCATACACTTTGAAAAACAGAATAAATAGATCGATAAGTAAATAGATAAAACGAATGAATAATCAAGTAAGGAAATTGATAAATGAAATAAAAAAGCTAAATTTGGATTCATAAAATGATTATGAGCATGAAAACGTGAAAAAAAATATATTATCACTAAAATGATCAAATTCGTGCGACCCAAAACTTTCTAGGCAACATGAAAAGAAAACTAATGTTAAGAGACATGTTACTAAAAATAGAAAGCGAAAACGATAATAGAAAATAGAAAAAAAGGAGTCGAGTCAAATTGATCAACTTTTAACGTTATTATGAGAAAACACAAGATGAGTAACACCAATGAATGAAGGAAAAGAAAACAAACAATACAGAGCTCAAGCGTCTGTCCTATTAGCAACCAAATGGAGAGTCAATTACCAGTGTCACTATCAATGCAGGGTCGACCCTCCCCAACAACAACGTCCATAAAATAAAGCAATTATAATATTTAATGACCAAACAGGCGCATGAATTTATGGCGGCAAGAGTTAATGGCTTCCACTCTCACTCACCCATTACATGGCCTCCATTACTCTCCATCGTAAAGCTTCATTTATAACAATTGGTCCATTCAGTAAAGTATTGCATGACTGTCTTTGATGATAGTGTGACACTCTCCACAAATTTTAGCGCTTCCACGAGAAATATGACTCGTGGAAGGGTGAGCATATCTTATTAATTGAAATGTTCTATCAGGAAGCGGAAGCGAGCCAATGAAAGGCAATGCCGCACAATATCAAGGTCACGTTTTCAGAACCGAGAATATATTTTATCATCTCAAATCCTTGTAATTAAAGAAAATAGTGACAAAAATAAAGATTTTTTCTTTTTTATTCAAAACCAGGAATAAGTTCTATCAGCAAACAATCATGAGAATCTGAATACAACTTTTCACTGCAATATGTAAAAGCTCACATCACTAAAAGCAATCTGTGGAATCTTTATAAGTATCTACAATAAATAAGAAGATAAATGAAAATAAGTTTGGCAATTTCTAGCCAGTACAATAAGTGGAGGCAGCTGTGGAACAAGAAATGTGTCAAACAAGACTGAAAAGGCAAGGGAAATAAGATAAACTATGACTATCACTTCCTGGTCTTATTCAATACACATCACGGATACTCCAACAAAGATTGAAATTCGATGGCAAAAAGAACTCACGCGGGAGTAAAGTACACTCAAATCCCAAGACACACACGAAAAAATCGCTGGGGATCCTCAACAGGCGGAGGTTCCCAGCACGGCGTCCGGCATCCTCAGGTGAATACGACAGGCAAATCTTTCTCATTCTCGCATCCCACCGCCTCGCCTAACACTCACGGGCCACGACACTCGAGAGCCTCGGTGACAGACACATCAATACCAGTACAAATACACACTCCGTTTTCTGTCAAGCCAAGGCAACAACTGTGAACACATGGATCTATCTCCGTGACATCGTCCTCGATTTTACTGCATACGGAAACAATGGATGTCACGATTCGAATTCCAGTTATTATAATTCTTAGTGTCACCATTTCAGTTATCTTTCATATTTTTGTTCTATATTGATTTAGAAGGGTTGTGAGCCTCGCCCAGTGTTTGGAGTCACACATGGTATCTTCTTTGATGTTTATTCTCTTCCTCCTAATATCGTCTCCAGTCTTCTTTGGTCAGACTTGTGAGGGGTTAGATAATAATGGTGATGTTGATGTGACTACTACTTTTATTGTTACTACCACTATCACCACCACAACCACCACTGTACTACTACTACTACTACTACTACTACTACTACTACTACTACTACTACTACTACTACTACTACTACTACTACTACTACTATTACTACTTCTACTACGACCAACTACAACAACACAAATAATGATCAATAACCATCATCCTCCACACTATTTCCTGTGGTTCACTTTGCGTTAAATTCGACGCACACTCAGTTGCTTCAAGTCTAAGGACAGTATTCTTAAATGTTTTCGCAGCTTTTTCCTCTTCATTCACCGGAACAAGAGAGAAGGCAACTCGGAGGTTTTCAAGGGCATTTTCATGACTCCGTTAGTCGCTTAAATAAGATTTTCCATTAGTGGGAAAAAATAATAATAATAAGTAATATAATAAAATCTTTAAATATCATCGTTGTGGCATATGAAAATGTTTGATAATTCGTGATAAGTTACTGAATTGTAAAAGACATTAATAATCATGCATACGATATCAAGACATGCATAGCTATTGATTAATTTTTACTTGAACTTAATTTTCGCATAGGTGGAAGAAAACCCCAAGCATTCTGCAAGTTATGTGGACGAGGAGGTATGTATAAGTAGCCAGATTGATGGACGGTATGTGTAAGAAGACAGACTGATGGATTTACAATAACAACGTAACAAGACTATTTTATTATGTGTTTTACAGTACCTGCTATCGACGTCATTCAAAACTATTCAGAGTATGCAAGTTTCGAACAACTCAAAAATCAATTACAACACATCAAAACTGTTTTATTAAATTGTTTTTTGTGTTGTCCATGCCACTTAAAGCTAACCTGTGCATGTTGTTCTTTTACCAACTTAAAGCAGAAAGAAAAGAAATGCGCCACACCGGACCAATTTTATTAAGTACTTCGGAAAAAAAGTAAATAAATGCATAAATAAATAAATAAAGAAATAAATAAATCAAGCACAATAGTTACGTACCTTCCTCGTCAATGAGTAAACTTTTCTATTAGACACATCTTTCTTTAATCACTAACCACTGTGAGACATTTCCTTTCATACTGGCTGGGAATTACAAAACTTATCCTTGTAATCTCTTTACTTCTGGTAGACGCTTATGAAAAAAAAAAAAAGAACCACACCTTGTTTCACTCCGGAGAAAAAAAAAAGCTTAAATCTATCATACGTATGTCTCTTCACAATTTCTACCTGTACATGAAAATACTACTGAACTATCTTATTGAATATTTTGTATGCTTTCTACATTTTTACCCCAATTCTGCATATGCAGGTTTCGTAACAGGTTTGAACAACACCCATCCTTTACTTTGCAGAATTTTACCTTCAAGTCACAGGCACCAAATGCACCGCGAATCCTCCTCCCAATCACATAAGCCGATTGAGATCTCACACATGCGCTTCCTGGTGTGGGGAGTGAGAGGAAAAGTGAAGGTTGCGTATCCTGAGAGGCCTTGTGGAGCTTGTTGTTGTTGGTAGTAGTGGTGGTGGTGGTGGTGGTTGTGGTGGTTTGTAGTAGTAATACGAGTAAGATTAATAGTAGTAGTAATAGTAGTAGTAGTAGTAGTAGTAGTAGTAGTAATAGTAGTAATGGTGGTGGTGGTGGTGGTGGTGGTGGTGGTGGTGGTGGTGGTAGCAGTAGTACCAGTAGTAGTAGTAGTAGTAGTAGTAGTAGTAGTAGTAGTAGTAGTAGTAGTAGTAGTAGTAGCAGCAGTAGTAGTAGTATTGGTGGTGGTGGTGGTGGTGGTGGTGGTGGTGGTGGTGGTGGTGGTGGTAGTAGTAGCAGTAGTAGTAGTAGTAGTAGTAGTAGTAGTAGTAGTAGTAGTAGTAGTAGTGGTGGTGGTGGTTGCGGTAGTAGTGGTGGTGGTGGTGGTAGCGGTAGTAGTAGTGGTGGTGGTGGTAGCGGTAGTAGTAGTGGAGGTAGTAGTAGTAGTAGTTATTTAAGTAGTAGAACAGATAGACAGAACAGAAAGACAAATAAACATGGACAAACACATAAACAAATAAACGAACAAATACATACACACAAACACATAAAATCAAGCAGGAGAACATAAACACACACACCCATGAAAACCACACCAGTAAAAAGGAGCGCAGCGAAAAGAAACACTCGCTATAACACACCTCAAGTCCACACTCAACTCACATAAATCAACAACATTTCCCGACAAGCGCGTGACTCAGCCGTAAAATGAGGCTTAAAAATACAATAAAATCTCTAATCTTCACTGGCGCCGCATAAAGGTTGGTTGGTAAGTCTACTGTGCCCTATCCCCCACCCCCCACATCCTAAACCCCGCTCTTCCCCACTTCCCCCCCATGTGGTTGCTTCAGACACAGCGATCGACACACGGCGGCTCGGCACGAACGCCTTAAGTCAAGAGCGCGTAGTGAAATGTTTCCGAGAGTTTCAGCTTGTGTCAGATTCTGGTTCTCCTCTCCTGTCTGGGATGTTTTCGTAGAGCGCAAGTTTGGTATTTTTTTTTCTTTTTTTCGATTATTTCAACTATTTGGTGGTTAGTTTTCATTCAAGACTAAATTTAATAACGATTTCAGTGTTATTTGACATGATTGTTTTTAATCAAATGATTGTCTTTAAGCACAGACTACTTAATTTTTTTTTCTAGGCATAATATCATTGACAAGACATTAGATAATCTACTCTCCTCATTCCAATTGTTTTCCTCGTAGATGGTCTAGAATATTATAATGCATTGGTTTTAGTGTTCTATATCACAGTAACAAAATTGTAGAAGTAAATTCACACCTATCAAATATGAATTGAAATTGATTCTTAGTAATTGAAGTGCTAACAGAAGTGCCTTTGAATGTTCCTAGCATCTGGAAGAAGCGAATTTACGTATACTCCTGTTTTGGGAGAAGAAAAGACGAGGGGAAGAGAGAAGTGGAGGTGGGTGTACTTAAAAGAGAGAGAGAAATATGGAGAGGTAAAAAAGTGTTGAAGGGCACTGTGTGTGACTGAACATGTTGGGGTATAGTTGAGAATACATCGAAGACACTGTAGACGTGACAAAAAGGTGTCAAGAAGAAGAAAAAAAAGACGACGAAAAAGAATACGAACACAAAGACGAAGACGACAACGAAGAAAATGAAAAAAAAGAACAAGGAAAGATAAAAAGACAAAGAAAAAGTAAAAGGAGAAAAAAAACACAAACGCATAAGCTTAGGCAGTGGTGACCTCTCTAGGAAACCAGGGGTGTGGAGTCGGAGTCGAGGAGTCGGTAAAAATATGAGCGACTGCGACTCCTTTACGTGATAAATTTTCGAGTAAAGATTCCACTTGATGTAGATTGGAGATTCCTACAAATTGGGAGAAATTGACTTTGTGGAGGATGTGTCCAATCAAGCATTACATAATATAAAGATAATTTTTATTAATTTATGATAATTATATAATCGTCAAGTACACTTTTATTATGGATTGACTCGAAAATATGTAAGTATTGATTCTCTTAACTTTCGTCTTTTTTGGGTGTGGCAACTAGCGGGCTGTTTGCTTAATCTTTTCCCTTGGCCACCATCCCTCATGTAAAAAAAATACACTATATCGTTGTACTGTAAAAAAAAAAAAAAAAAAAAAAGCCGGAATCGAAGTCGGAGTCGGAGTCGGAACATTTAACTTTCCTGGAGTCGGAGTCGGAGTCGTAACATTTAAATTTCCTGGAGTCGGAGTCGTAACATTTAAATTTCCTGGAGTCGGAGTCGTAACATTTAAATTTCCTGGAGTCGGAGTCGTAGTCGTAACATTTAAATTTCCTGGAGTCGGAGTCGTAACATTTAAATTTCCTGGAGTCGCAGTCGGAGTCGTAACATTTAAATTTCCTGGAGTCGGAGTCGTAACATTTAAATTTCCTGGAGTCGGAGTCGGAGTCGTAACATTTAAATTTCCTGGAGTCGGAGTCGGAGTCGTAACATTTAAATTTCCTGGAGTCGGAGTCGGAGTCGTAACATTTAAATTTCCTGGAGTCGGAGTCGGAGTCGTAACATTTAAATTTCCTGGAGTCGGAGTCGGAGTCGTAACATTTAAATTTCCTGGAGTCGGAGTCGGAGTCGTAACATTTAAATTTCCTGGAGTCGGAGTCGGAGTCGTAACATTTAAATTTCCTGGAGTCGGAGTCGGAGTCGTAACATTTAAATTTCCTGAGTCGGAGTCGGAGTCGTAACATTTAAATTTCCTGGAGTCGGAGTCGTAACATTTAAATTTCCTGGAGTCGGAGTCGGAACATTTAAATTTCCTGGAGTCGGAGTCGTAACATTTAAATTTCCTGGAGTCGGAGTCGGAGTCGTAACATTTAAATTTCCTGGAGTCGGAGTCGTAACATTTAAATTTCCTGGAGTCGGAGTCGGAGTCGTAACATTTAAATTTCCTGAGTCGGAGTCGGAACATTTAAATTTCCTGGAGTCGGAGTCGTAACATTTAAATTTCCTGGAGTCGGAGTCGTAGTCGTAACATTTAAATTTCCTGGAGTCGGAGTCGTAACATTTAAATTTCCTGGAGTCGGAGTCGGAGTCGTAACATTTAAATTTCCTGGAGTCGGAGTCGGAGTCGTAACATTTAAATTTCCTGGAGTCGGAGTCAGAGTCGTAACATTTAAATTTCCTGGAGTCGGAGTCGGAACATTTAAATTTCCTGGAGTCGGAGTCGGAGTCGTAACATTTAAATTTCCTGGAGTCGGAGTCGTAACATTTAAATTTCCTGGAGTCGGAGTCGGAGTCGTAACATTTAAATTTCCTGGAGTCGGAGTCGTAACATTTAAATTTCCTGGAGTCGGAGTCGGAGTCGTAACATTTAAATTTCCTGAGTCGGAGTCGGAACATTTAAATTTCCTGGAGTCGGAGTCGTAACATTTAAATTTCCTGGAGTCGGAGTCGGAACATTTAAATTTCCTGGAGTCGGAGTCGGAGTCGTAACATTTAAATTTCCTGGAGTCGGAGTCGGAGTCGTAACATTTAAATTTCCTGGAGTCGGAGTCGTAACATTTAAATTTCCTGGAGTCGGAGTCGGAGTCGTAACATTTAAATTTCCTGGAGTCGGAGTCGTAACATTTAAATTTCCTGGAGTCGGAGTCGTAACATTTAAATTTCCTGGAGTCGGAGTCGGAACATTTAAATTTCCTGGAGTCGGAGTCGTAACATTTAAATTTCCTGAAGTGGAGTCGTAACATTTAAATTTCCTGGAGTCGAGTCGTAACATTTAAATTTCCTGAGTCGGAGTCGGAACATTTAAATTTCCTGGAGTCGGAGTCGGAACATTTAAATTTCCTGGAGTCGGAGTCGTAACATTTAAATTTCCTGGAGTCGGAGTCGTAACATTTAAATTTCCTGAAGTGGGAGTCGTAACATTTAAATTTCCTGGAGTCGGAGTCGTAACATTTAAATTTCCTGGAGTCGGAGTCGGAGTCGTAACATTTAAATTTCCTGGAGTCGGAGTCGGAACATTTAAATTTCCTGGAGTCGGAGTCGGAACATTTAAATTTCCTGGAGTCGGAGTCGTAACATTTAAATTTCCTGGAGTCGGAGTCGGAGTCGTAACATTTAAATTTCCTGGAGTCGGAGTCGTAACATTTAAATTTCCTGGAGTCGGAGTCGTAACATTTAAATTTCCTGGAGTCGGAGTCGGAGTCGTAACATTTAAATTTCCTGAGTCGGAGTCGTAACATTTAAATTTCCTGGAGTCGGAGTCGTAACATTTAAATTTCCTGGAGTCGAGTCGTAACATTTAAATTTCCTGGAGTCGGAGTCGGAGTCGGAACATTTAAATTTCCTGGAGTCGGAGTCGGAACATTTAAATTTCCTGAAGTGGGAGTCGTAACATTTAA
This sequence comes from Portunus trituberculatus, assembly GCF_017591435.1. Lineage (NCBI taxonomy): Eukaryota > Metazoa > Arthropoda > Malacostraca > Decapoda > Portunidae > Portunus > Portunus trituberculatus. The sequence goes on from NC_059293.1 coordinate 8,740,672, forward strand.
ATTTCCTGGAGTCGGAGTCGTAACATTTAAATTTCCTGGAGTCGGAGTCGTAACATTTAAATTTCCTGGAGTCGGAGTCGTAACATTTAAATTTCCTGGAGTCAGTCGTAACATTTAAATTTCCTGGAGTGGGAGTCGTAACATTTAAATTTCCTGGAGTCGGAGTCGGAGTCGGAACATTTAAATTTCCTGGAGTCGGAGTCGTAACATTTAAATTTCTTGGAGTCGGATTCGGAGTAGGAGTCGGACTTTTGAAAATCCGACTCCTGTAGGAAACCCATCTAGAAAGACCTTTTGTACCATCTAGTTTTTTGCAGCAAAATCTGTGTAAGTAGGACCGTGTTTCATCATCACTTATGTACCCTTTACGAACTCAATCCGGAACTAATCGGACTGCCACGTGTATGTCCTCTGTGCTCCAGCATCGGGATATATATATTGATATATAGTGCTGATTAATACAATGGCTGGATGTTTAGCGTGTCTCTCTCTCTCTCTCTCTCTCTCTCTCTCTCTCTCTCTCTCTCTCTCTCTCTATATATATAGATAATTTTTCTCTTTTCATTTTCTTTTGCTCGGTATTTTTTCATGAGTTTAGTTTAATTTTCATATTGTTACTTGTTTTAATGGATACGTCATTCAGAATATTCTCTCTCTCTCTCTCTCTCTCTCTCTCTCTCTCTCTCTCTCTCTCTCTCTCTCTCTCGTCCAGTTTTGTTACGGCACCACAAGACCAAAGGGAAGGAAGGGCACCACGTCAAAGCCTCGGCTCGGTGGACGTGAGGGTGACGAGGGATCGTTAGCTTTCCTTATTCACTTACGATAAGGAACAAAACGTCTAATATGTTTTCCTTTCCTCTCAATTAAGGCGTCTGTTAACATCAATTCTGTTTCTAAGTATTATAATCTTACGGTTGGTGAAGTGAAGGAGAATATCTGTCTTTTCTGTTTACTTCTTGGATGTTCTTTTTGTCTCTTCTCTTTAATGACTGGCAATGCGGTAAAGCTTCAAAGGATGGGAGTCACTAAAAAACGATGCAAGGTACAGATTTTGACTAGATTTTTCATGGAACGCTGCAAAAGGTTGAAAGTAGAAAAGATGGCAAGCTAAAATACTGATATTGCAAGTAGAATTATGGTCCGGTGAAAATAACTAAAAGCGTAAAAATTATGTATACATATAAGAAAATGTGATGAACCAACAGAAACTTTGCAATAGTGTTTAAGGGCCCAAAAACTGAAGAAGACTTGTGCATGGCATCTTTTCTTCTATTTTTGTAGCTTTTGACCAGAACCATTCTTACCAAAAAAAAAAAAAAAAAAAAATTACATGAAATATATAATAAATGAGTCACCCAAAATTACATGATGGATGTTAAACGTATTTGTCTAACTTTTGAAAATAAGGATATGATGATACACGAGGAAAATCAATAATGAGGAAATTCATGAAGTTAAAAGCCTTTGCTGTAGATAAAAGAAAATTCCTTCCCTTCTCTTTCCTCTTTCATTTCCTCTTGCTTCTATCAACGAAAAATAATTAAAATAAGAGAAGCTGTAAAAATCCTACACGTGGCAATTTTTATATACGAGTAACTATTATTACTACTATTATCATTACTACAATAGCTACCACCACCACAGCACCAACAACACCACCACACAACACCAGTCAATTTTATTATTATTGAAAAGTACCAGAGCCTTCGCTAGGGTGCAGAAACAACAAGTTGAACGACACAAAATACCAAAAGGCACTGAAGAGAAGCAAAGGCAACGAATAAGTAAGAAACTAGCAAGATAGAAATCCAGAGTGAAGAAAAATACTACTACTACTACTACTACTACTACAACTACATCTACAGTCAATAAAAACGTTCAAAATACAGCGTCTTATATGATGGTCACTAACAACGAGGTGAATATTAAAAAGGTCCTATCTGGCGCAGTATTTGAGAACGCAAAACACACGCAAAAAGCTTTTCATTTCACCGCTGCCTTAGAGAGTACTCCGTCATTGTTTAGAGTTATGAGAGAGACGTATTCAGAGAAGCCATCAGTAACATAACAGTGTGTTGAGTGGCTTGTCAGTCTTTTGAGGAATTAAGAAGCTTAGGGGGCGAGAGGGGAGGGGGGAAGGGGAGCCTGTGTTGCGTAACTGCCTTTCATTTTGTACAGTGTTCCTGCACAGGATTTTGGTATTAAGAGAGATGCATTCCGGGAATCCATTTGTACCACTTGTAATAGTATCGAGAATTGCGTGCGTGTGTGTGTGTGTGTGTGTGTGTGTGTGTGTGTGTGCGTCAACAGTTGCTCATTTATCTGGATATTAAATTCTCTGTGGTTTATTCAGAAAATTATCAAGTCTAAATGTAGATCATTGAGCCACGCATAAAAAATCTTCAGCCGCTTATTTATTCAATAGAAAGAGAAGACTTGTTATTCTGCAGCCTTCGGTAATCCTTTCTTCTTTTATAAACATAATATGCTACTACCTACCTTCTATACCGCTATTTTACCTGTCCGTACGTCTGCCTGCCTGTCTGTCTGTCTGTCTCTCTGTTTTGTCTGTCTGTCTGCTTGTTTGGCAACCTGGCTCATAGGGTCTCTATGTTTTGTTTGTTTGTTTGCTGATTGATTTGCCTGTCTATAAATCTGCTGGAATGCCCGTCCCTTCACCTTTCTCTCTCTCTCTCTCTCTCTCTCTCTCTCTCTCTCTCTCTCTCTCTCTGTTTCTCTCTCTCTCTCTCTCTCTCTCTCTCTCTCTCTCTCTCTCTCTCTCTCTCTCTCTCTCTCTCTCTCTCTCTCTCTCTCTCTCTCTCTCTCTCTCTCTCTCTCTCTCTCTCTCTCTCTCTCTCTCTCTCTCTCTCTCTCTCTCTCTCTCTCTCTCTCCCATAAATTAGAGAACCTTCACCTGTAGAGATTTATATGACAGAAAAGAAAGAGTAGGAAGGGAATGAATTATTATACTCTAACTATTGGTGAAAAAGACATTTTTTTTTTTTTTTTTTTACATTACAAGGGCACTGGCCAAGGGAAAACAGTGTTGGAAAAAAAAATCCCGCTGGTTGCCAGGCCCTGTTGAGAGGAAAGTAGGAGAAAGAAAAAACAAAAAAATCTAAAAGGAGGGTCCAGTTAACGTAAGAGGTGTCTTGACACTCCTCTTTTGAAAGAGTTTAAGTCATAGGCAGGTGGAAATACAGACACAGGTAGAGAGTTCCAGAGTTTACCAGTGTAGGGAATGAAGGAGTGAAGATACTGGTTAACTCTTGCATTAGGAAGATGGACAGAATAGGGATGAGAAGAAGTAGAGAGTCTTGTGCAGCGAGGCCGCAGGAGGGGGGAAGGCATGCAGTTAGCAAGTTCAGAAGAGCAGACAGCATGAAAACAGCGGTAGAAGACAGATAAAGATGCAACATTGCGGCGGTGACTTAAAGAATCAAGACAGTCAGTTAGAGGAGAAGAGTTGATAAGACGAAAAGCTTTAGATTCCACCTTGTTTAGTAAAGCTGTGTGTGGATCCCCCAGACATGAGAGCCATACTCCATACACGGGCGGATAAGGCCCTTGTACAGAGCAAGCAGCTGGGAGGGAGAGAAAAATGGACGAAGACGCCACAGGACACCTAACTTCTTGGAAGCTGATTTAGCAAGAGTAGAGATGTGAAATTTCCAGTTTAGATTTTTAGTGAAGGATAGACCGAGTGTGTTTAATGTAGAGGAGAGGGGAAGTTGAGTGTTATTGAAGAAGAGAGGATAGTTGTCTGGAAGGTTATGTCGAGTAGATAGTTGTAGAAATTGAGTTTTGAGGCATTGAACAAAACCAGGTTTTCTCTGCCCCAATCAGAAACAAGTGAAAGATCAGAAGTTAGGCGTCCTATAGCATCTCGCCTTGAGTCATTTAATTGTTGTTGGGTTGGGCGTCTGTTGAACGCTGTTGAATAATGCAAGGTGGTATCATCAGCATAGGAGTGGATAGGGCATTGAGTCAGATTTAGGAGATCATTGATGAATAATAGAAAGAGAGTGGGTGATAGGACAGAACCCTGTGGAACACCACTGTTGATAGTTTTAGGGAAGAACAGTGACCGTCTACTACAGCAGCAATAGAACGATCGGAAAGGAAACTGGAGATGAAGGTACAGAGAGAAGGATAGAATCCGTAGGAGGGTAGTTTAGAAATTAAAGATTTGTGCCAGACTCTATCGAAGGCTTTCGATATGTCAAGGCCGACAGCAAAGGTTTCACCGAAGTCCCTAAAAGAGGATGACCAAGATTCAGTTAGGAAAGTAAGAAGATCACCAGTAGATCTGCCTTTACGGAAACCATACTGGCAATCAGAGAGAAGGTTGTGAGCTGATAGATGCCTCATTATCTTCCTATTAAGGATAGACTCAAAGGCTTTAGAAAGGCAGGAAATCAAAGCTATAGGGCGGTAGTTAGAAGGATTGGAGTGGTCACCTTTTTAGGGACAGGTTGAATGTGAGCAAACTTCCAGCAAGAAGGATAAATAGAAGTAGAGACACAGATGAAAGAGTTTGACCAGGCAGTGAGCGAGTTCGGAAGCACAGTTTTGAGAACAACAGGAGGGACTCCATCCGGACCGTAAGCCTTCCGAGAATCAAGGCCAGAGAGGGCCAGGAAAACGTCTTTATAAAGAATTTTAATTTTAGGGATGAAGTAGTCAGAGGGTGGAGGAGTAGGAGGAATATGCCCAGAATCATCCAAAGTTGAGTTGGTAGCAAAGGTTTGAGCGAAGAGTTCAGCTTTAGAAAAGAAGAGACAGCTGTAGAGCCATCTGGATGAAGTAAAGGAGGGAAAGACGAAGAAGTAAAGTTGTTAGAGATATTATTGGCTAGATGCCAGAAATCTCGAGAGGAGTTAGAATTGGAAAGACTTTGACATTTTCTATTGATGAAAGAGTTTTTAGTAAGTTGGAGAATAGATTTGGCATGATTACGGGCAGAAATATATAGGGCATGAGTTTCAGCAGTTGGATGGCTACGGAACCGTTTGTGAGCCGCCTCTCTATCATTGACAGCACGAGAACAAGCAGAGTTAAACCAAGGCTTTTTAGCTTTAGGGTTAGAGAAAGTATGAGGAATGTATAGCTCCATGCCAGAGATAATCACCTCTGTTATGCGCTCGGCACAAAGAGAAGGATCTCTGACATGAAAACAATAATCATCCCAAGGAAATCAGAATAGTACTGCCTTAGTTCCTCCCACTTAGCAGAGTTAAAATGCCAGAAGCACCTCCGCTTAGGCGGGTCCTGAGGCTGCACTGGAGTGATAGAACAGGTAACGGAAATTAGATTGTGGTCGGAGGAGCCCAACGGAGAGGAAAGTTTAACAGAGTAAGCAGAAGGGTTGGAGGTTAGGAAAAGATCAAGAATGTTGGGCGTGTCTCCAAGGCGGTCAGGAATACGGGTAGGGAACTGCACTAGCTGCTCTAGGTCATGAAGGATAGCAAAGTTGAAGGTTTGTTCACCAGGTTGGTCAGTGAAAGAAGATGAAAGCCAAAGCTGGTGGTGAACATTGAAATCCCTAAAATGGAGATCTCAGCAAAAGGAAAGTGAGATAAGATGTGCTCCACCTTGGAAGTCAAATAGTCAAAGAATTTTACATAGTCAGAGGAATTAGGTGAGAGGTATACAGCACAGATGAATTTAGTTAGAGAGTGACATTGAAGTCTTAGCCAGATGGTAGAAAATTCTGAAGATTCAAGATTGTGGGCACGAGAGCAAGTGGTGTCGTTACGCACGTATGCGCAACATCCAGCTTTGGATTGAAAATGAGGATAGAGCAAGTAGGAGGGAACAGAAAAGGGGCTGCTGTCAGTAGTCACAGACAACTGTGTTTCGGTTAGGAAGAGAAGATGAGGTTTAGTAGAGGAGAGGTGGTGTTCCACAGATTGAAAATTAGAACGAAGGCCACGAATGTTGCAGAAATTGATAGTGAAAGTATTAGATGAAGTGTCAAGACACCCAAGGTCGACAGCAGATGGTACCTTCCCCTCTCCATCACTATCCCTCCTACCGATGCTGGCGGGAAAAGGAAATTATATCATGAATAGAGAAAAGAACAAGAAGGAGGACAAGGAGGAGGAGGAGGAGGAGGAGGAGGAGGAGGATGTATCAAGAATGAGAGAGGAAAAAAGGTAAATGAAATAAGAAACAATGGGGATTCTAATTTTACAAACTCCTTTCTCTTCACCACCATTCTCTCTCTCTCTCTCTCTCTCTCTCTCTCTCTCTCTCTCTCTCAGGTCCAATAATATTTCCGGGTACTGCAAACTTAATGGCAGGTTTTGTGACGCGGCTGAAATTTTCCCGCTCTATAAAATCACGGGTGGCGAGGCACGACCAGGCAAAGCACGTTAAAGACGCACTGACGCGCCTCCCCCCCACGCCAATGCCGGTCAGTGAACCAGAGCGACGTGTTTCGGGGGCGTCAGATTAAAGCGTGGACATGGCCATTCATAGTAGCTCAAATTTTAATCGTTTTGATGCATGATATTTTTAACTTACAGAAGGGATGGGAGATCAGTGATGGAGTTTTATGAGAGGTGAGAAAAAAATATTTGTACTTTTTATTACAGGGAGAGAGAAATGGGACTGCAGAAAAAAAAAAAACGTAAAGGGGGTTAAAATTATACCAATAAAAAACGTTTCATTACTAATATGAAAAACAAAACGAATTTTACATTGTTTGAAATTCTAATTCTTATGTCATAACATTTTTAATAAGAAGAGGGTAAAATAAACGTGGATGGAAGAGATGTTGAATAAAACAAACCATCAGAGAATACAGATAGAGAGGCAAAGAAAAAAGATGATGTTGATAATAATGATGAGGACGAGGAAGAACAAGATGACGAGGAGATCAATGTTAAGGTCGAAGAAACGGAACAAATTAGAAACCCCGAAACAAAAAAGAAGAATCACACACTCATTACCACACTTGACATTCATTATGACTGGAGATGCTTTAACGAAACAACCATACTTTAAGAAACAATAATGCTAAATAAAAAAAAAAAAATCAACAAAAATCATAAATACTTTCTAAACTAAACAAATCTTACTGAAACAAAGAAATCAAATACGAGTCGTATATATGAATAAATGTGAATTCTCTAGGCAGCACACAACATTACAAAAAGAAATTAGAATGACAAGCAGAAGAAACATTAAGAACACACAGACCTCATTTCACTATTCCAGCCTTCACCTCTTGAATTATCCACCCTAAGCAGCAACAATCCAGTAATTAGTAACCTCTTGCCCTGAATCGCCAACATCCCCAGCACCACCTCCTTCTGTGAGTGCTCTCGAGGTAAGCCTTTGTTACTGCAGCGGAGAGGAAGAGCGTGGGAGGAGAGTGAAAGGGATGAGAAAGGGAAGGGAAGGGAAGGGGTTAGGAAAGGGAAGAGCGGGGCATAGGAAAGGGAGGAGAAGGGGATGCGGAAGGGAAGGCAAGGTAGAGGTGAAGTTCTTGTTTTGGGGAAGGTGAGATTATTGTGAATTGTGTTCCGTGTTAGCTGTCAAAATCAGGCAGGTAGGTAGACAGGTTCTCTCTCTCTCTCTCTCTCTCTCTCTCTCTCTCTCTCTCTCTCTCTCTGCTTCTTCCTTTATTTCGATTTAGGCTTTATTGTCGATTATATTGTTCAAGATTGTCAACACATTTTGTATTACTTATTTGATATTGCTTAGCATTTTATATAACATGTTCAGCTGTATGGAAGCCTTCGTCCCCATGCTACTGATTTACATAACAAAGGCGTCATCATCGTAATTAATAACCACTCCTCGTGTAATGAATAATCTGAATCTCTCTCTCTCTCTCTCTCTCTCTCTCTCTCTCTCTCTCTTCGGTGTAATAATCAAGCGTCGTTTCTTCCCAGCACCACCTAGTCGCTCATCCACCTTATTAATTAATGACTGCAGGTGTGTGTTGCATCGCCACTTCATCGCAAACACCCCGCGGACTTTGTGTTTCCATCAGCAAGTCAGGCGGGAATGTGACGTGAGTGACTGGAAATACGCGTGCACTGTACAGATAACGTCGTGTTCTTGTGCTGGTTTAGTCTATCAAGGTGCTGTAGGTGTCTGATGCCATGAGTAAGTGTTCTCTGCAAGTTTTTCCTACAGGAAGAAACTATATACTTTTAAAATAAATGGGTACACAAAGGGTATTTTTAGTGATGACATAATAATACCTTTATTGTACCCTTATGAATGTACGCTTTCTGAGCCCATAATGTACCTTTTTTTTTATTTGGAAATCTACCAATACAGAACATCTCCATAAAATCCTGCATCAGTTTTTCCCTCCATTCGTATCAAATCTACCCCTATAGCACCCTTATCTTATTTTCATACTGTATGTACTCTTAAATGTTCTCATGCAATTTTGTTTTTCTTTGATACCGTTCAATCATACATTTATCTTTATCTGTTTTCTGTAATTGAAGGATATAATAATTCATGTGACAATCGTTTCCTTTTCTGTTTGGGATTGATATCTTAGGCGGCTTTTCCTTTCCCTTTTAATTCTGTTGCCTTTACGTGGTGTCCCTCATACATAATAAAATAAAACATCCTAAAACAACATACACTTACATCTTCAGGTGTGTTAAAATGTAAGTTGCAAAAGTGTGCAAGCCTGATGTGAACATATTACGACAATTAGAGATTAAGATATGGTATAAAGCGAAACAAATAGCATAGTGAAAAATACATCGATTCTGTTTTGATTGTCAGAAATTTTAACATCTGGATATACGTTTAAGAGAGATGCTTTACCATAATTTTGAGTAAGAAAAAAATATTGATTGCCTTATAACAAATGATTAATAATATATTCATAACGCACCACTTTTTTTTTTTTTAGGTTCCATTGCCATGAAGGCGAATGGACGCTGATTCTAATTATGACACTCGCATTTGACACTGAATACACTAAAGCAAAAGAGTAATCAATCAAACGCATCTCTGGATTGCTTGTACTGTAGAGAGCAAAATTAAATGACAGAAGCTTGATTTATGGGAGATTAAGCGTCGAGGCTTATGAACCGAGTAGCATCTCCACTACCCACCAACAGAGAGGGAAAAACAAATATATAAACTTTTACTTTAACAATCTTAAACTACACATTCCACACAGTTACTGATGTTCTTTAGATACTATTGTTGTCAGTAAGCACTAAGATTAACAATAATTAATGAGTATAGTGAGTGACACAACGAGGCTAATCCCTAGTACCGCTTTGCCGTGTTAATCATCTCTCCACCGAGCATTAACCTAATTGCACCACACGATACTTCTGTCCCCGCTGCTGATTTCTTCTGACAACAACTGATGAGTCAGGTAATCAGTAATTTATTACGACAAGACTAGATATTCTTTCATAAGGATTACTTTGAAAGACCACGTTATTAATTAGGTTCATATATATATTTTCTTTCAGCGTTAAACTATTATTATAAGCATGACAGCAATCTTAAACACTCATATGAATAATCTACCATCGTCAGGTAAAAGGTGGTCGAGTAAGACGCTGAGACCATTGAGAGCACAGACGTAATAATAATAAAAGAAAAAGCAGACCCAAAATAACACGAGGAATATTCTCATAACGACAACTTCGAATGATAGATCAGATTCCAACGAATTTTTTTCTTATTGAAGTTTTCAAAAAAAAACTGCACTACCAAGAAACTAAATATAGAAAGCAAGAGGAGAAAATTCTGAGTACCAGGAGAAATGGATACGCATCACATTGGTCAACATAACAAAACGCAAAACTTCCCACGGATCGCTGAAAATTAGTAAATAAATGAAATATATGACCACCACGCGTCATACACCTCGGCTGACCCACACAACTCGACAACCAATAGAAAACTCCAGGAGAAAAATATATAAAATAAAATGGTGGAAGAAGTGGGCACCATGTAGCAACAACAAATGGGAGCCTAATGCAGGAAAACTAAGAACAAAATAGAAGAGAAATGATCACAGTAAAAACCACGAAACAAAGAAAGTAATGATTTCATATTAGATTAAGGCCAGAAACAACACAAAAATAAAGATAAATAAATAAATGTAAACGTAATGAACAAAAAAAAAAAAGAAAGGAATAGTTTTACGAATGATTGAGAGAAAAATCAGCACGTAAAAAAACAACATAAGAACGTAATAAATAAACAATGAAAGGAAGGAAAAAAAAAAGCAAGATATAAACGTAACAACTAATGCTTCTCCTTAAAGAAACGTGGAGTGGATTTTAAGAACTGACACTACATTACTTACAGATACAATAATAATACTACATTCTCCACCGTAAATGTTTGATGTATACAGTTTCCACAGCAGTATCATCAGTCACCTCTCTATGTTACGAATGAATGACAGTGAGCCTCTTGTAAACCTAACCTTGGGGAGCAGTATGTGGCCGCACTAGCACATCAAGGCATCATCGTTTCCAGGAAGTAACAAGAGAGCAAATCAGAGTTCAAAGGCGTAGTTTTTGTGTTCGAGTTTAAAAGGATAAAAAATAAAGGTGAACGATCGTTACTAGACAAGAATACATACTGGTTGGCAGGTTGTATAGAATTGTTCACAGGCTCTCGTAAGCATTGGTACGGGAAGAGATCACTAACAAAGCTCAAGGATGTAGCTTTTTTTTTTTTACTTGAATTCAACAGAACAGAGAAAGAAACACGAGCTATCGACACTAGATAAAAATAGAACATGTTGCACAGATTTTTTTTGTTCCCCGTCTACAAATACCAGAAAAGTTCCCTTCCAAAGTTCAAATCAGTAGTTTTCAGATTCAGTTTAACGAGATAAAGAGAAAAAGGCGAGTGATGCGTATTAAACAGGAGCATGTTACCTGGTTGTGCAGTACTGTGTTCCTTGGCACTCTTAAAAAAAAAAAAAAAAATATGATTTCTGAGAAGCTACGGAGCCACGTGAGAAAAACAAGATATTTATTCGTTCGATCTTTTCGATGTGTGTTTTAATATTTGGTTCGTTTCCTTGCTCTACTTTGATTTAATGTGTAAAGTGCTTATCAATAATTATTGTCCTCGTCCTTGGAATTTCTCTTAATAATTGTCTTTATCTTTCACATCTACTTGATTATCATTCTCGTCCATACAGTTACTCTTACTCATCGGCCTTCTCCTTGAAAACCATTTAAAAATCGTTCTCATCCTTGAAAACCTCTTATTTTCTATGTACGAGGGAAAATTCCGCTAAGGACAACACAAAGAGTGATTAAAAAAAAAAGTCCACTCAGTTGCCAGCTCCCTTGCAGGTCCGAAAGGGTTAGCCAAGAGAAAGGGATAAATGTCTTAAACTCTCCCTCTTAAATGGAGACAAGTCATAGGAAATCAGAAATACAGAAACAAGTAGGGAGTTGCAGAGTTTACCAGAGAAAGGTATGAATGACTGAGAATACTGGTTAACTCTTGCAACAGAGAGTTGGACGTGATGTTGCTTGTGCAGCGAGGCCGCAGGAGGAGGTGAGGCACGCAATTAGCCAGATCAGAAGAGCATTTAGCATGAAAATTGCCGTAGAGGATAGCAACAGAGGCAACTTTTTGGCTGCGAGTTCCTAAAATACCGCGTAATTATCGTTCTTGCCTTTGAAAACCTCTTAACTATCGTCGTCTATTCCATAATAATTTTAAAGTATATATCACCACAGTTTCAGGTTTATACGTGGCAGTATTGTCTACAGCTGCTATTTATAAAAGTTCGTGAATTTATAGGGCCACAAATCCCCGAGATACAGATTATTTGAATGACTGTGTGCACATGTGTGTGTATGTGTGTGTGTGTGTGTGTGTGTGTGTGTGTGTGTGTGTGTGTGTGTGTGTGTGTGTGTGTGTGTGTGTGTGTGTGTAGCCTTTCATTCGGTTATCTGTACTCACAAAGACAAACATTCTCATACATTCACAAAATAAGTAAATAAATAAAAATAAATACAAAGTGAAAGGTTAAAAAAAGGTTAAAACTAAACATGTATATAAAAAAATAATAAAAACGTAAAGAAGAATTAATAAAACATCGAGAAATTTCTGCAGTGGTGCTAGTGAAGGTGAAAGCATTCCAAACCTTTGCATTAAACACGGAGTCACTTCAAAGCGGAGAAACTGACGAAATTGAAGTGGCTTTTGTCAATTTTAATAGCATCGATTTTGCCAATTTACTTCACGCGGTATTGGAACGTTGTCACCAATCGGCGCCGTGGTATTAAGTGCCGGCTGTATTCCTGCCCCCCTCTCTCCTCTCTCTCTCTCTCTCTCTCTCTCTCTTTTATTTCCACTCACATTTTTCCGCTAACTTTATTGGAGGATTTATTGCCACAAAACTGATAGGGATTTGTGACGCCAACACGAGGGATAGGTTCGTTATGGAGGCTTTTGAGGTCTTATCGTTCATCACACTGGGATTCCTATAACTCATACCGGGAGGAGGGGAGAATTCCTTGTACAGTGACGGTCGTAAGTCGAGGTACATGTTTCCCTCACTAATATTGTGTTCGATGTTTTTCTTTCAATCTCTTGTCTTTTCTATTGTGATTTCTTCTTTTGGGCAGTCGTGGTGGTCGGGTTTATGCGGCTGTAGTGACAAATTAAAAAGATTTCTACTTTATACTGGAGAAACATTTGAGAACCCTGTTAATCATCTCGGTGGTCTTTGAGAATAGTTGTGGTGAGAGAGCAAAGTGTGTGTGTGTGTGTGTGTGTGTGTGTGTGTGTGTGTGTGTGTGTGTCATAAAACAAGAGTGAATTCCATGTAAGGTCCTGGGCATTAAGTCACAGTGTTCCATTCACCAAGAAGAAAGCCGATAAACTCCAAAACTCCGCAGAGCATTACACAGTGAAGTAAACAAGAGGGGCGGGAGTTTTGATCACTTCGTCAGAGAGAGAGAGAGAGAGAGAGAGAGAGAGAGAGAGAGAGAGAGAGAGAGAGAGAGAGAGAGAGAGAGAGAGAGAGAGAGAGAGAGAGAGAGAGAGAGAGAGAGAGAGAGAGAGAGAGAGAGAGAGAGAGAGAGAGAGAGAGAGAGAGAGAGAGAGAGAGAGAGAGAGAGAGAGAGAGAGAGAGAGAGAGAGAGAGAGAGAGAGAGAGAGAGAGAGAGAGAGAGAGAGAGAGAGAGAGAGAGAGAGACTAATTTGCCGGACTGTATATCCACAATTCCGTGCGTCTACCAATACTATCATACATTTTTACACTGATTCATGTATATACAAAGCAGGACAAATCTTTCTCTTTGAAGCATATCAGTCCCATTCATCTATTCAATTAATTGCTAAAATAGTGAGTGATTGGACAGCTGAAATCTGAACGATCTCTATTTGACCATCTGAATGTCTGCCGGTCCGTTTATCTGTACGTATCTGTATGTACGTTTATTTGTGTCTATTTCTGTTTGCTCGTTGTCGGTCTATTTGTCTTGTTTGTTATTTCTGTATGTTTCTATTTCGTCTTTTGTATACTGCCCTTCTGTATATCTGATTACCTTTGTCTGGCTATCTGTTCGCCTGTGTGTCTGCTTGCTTATTTTTTATGTTCGTCCTTTTGCTTGCTATATTATGTTAAGAAGCTTTCGTTACTGTGTGTGTGTGTGTGTGTGTGTGTGTGTGTGTGTGTGTGTGTGTGTGTGTGTGTGTGTGTGTGTGTGTGTGTGTGTCTTTGTTGCAAATGATAAATAATAATGATATACGATTTATTAAAGCTGCAGTATATTCATACTGAAATTGTACATATGGGATGTGGGGAGAGTGGAGATTATTACACTAGCTTAATGGTTTATTGCTCGCACCATGATGGGGATCACACAGTGGTGGTATCGGTCCGTTCGTGGTGCCCTCAGGAGTATCATCTTGTTCTAGTCTCTTGTGGCACGGAACAGGAGAGGTGCGTCAATGGGGGAGTACGTGGCGTAGGCGTGGGAGGCACAGCAAATCCCTTCTAAGTTTCTCCAGAGCCTCTCGGTGTCTGGCAGACAGCTTGGCAGACACAGGGTGGCCAGAGCGTCGTCGTAGTTGGTGTAGGCAGGGCGAAGGATGCTCGCCCTCTTTGGCACATTCTCCAGCTGCTGCTGTTGAAAGGAACTGAGAGAGAACCACACCGGGGAGGCATACTGTACATGAGAGTGGGGAGGATAAAGGTGAAATATATCTCTCTCAATTTGTCTGCCGGCGTCCCCAGGGACTTGAGTCTGGGTATCATGTACAGCCTGTAGGCCGCTGACCTAACTGTGGTGGTGACATGCTGTTTCCAGGGCAGCTGATCGTTCGCCCTGATACCGAAAAAACTTGGCCATCGGGACCACTTGGAGGCTATTAGGGCGCACAGAGAGCTGGGAGAGGTTTGGGCACTGCCGCTGAAGAGGTACAGACGTGCATCACTACACTCTTGCTGTAGTTGAATTTCATCCTATTCCTCTCGGTCCACACCTTTAGTTGCTCCAAAGTAGTCTGGGTCTCTATTATTGATTGGCACCCCCCACGCTGCAGCCGTCCACGTACTTTCAGCAATGAGGGGTGTTGGTGAGAGCGTCATTAATCAGTAACAGGATACACAATGGACCCATCTTGGTGGCCTGGGAGGATTTCGCATGTCAGCTCTTGAAAAGAGGAGACGGAACCATGATAAAGGGCGGCCTGTCACCTCCCTATAAGGATATCGGCAAGCTACCTTATCAGGTGGGGAGGGAGACTCAGACTGATGGCTTTGTTAATGAGAGCAGTGCAATCTACAAGATCAAAGGCTTTTCTGAAGTCCGCAAAAACAACAGCTGGAGAGGTGTTTCGTTTGTTCAGATGACTGCATGAATTCAAGGAAGCTGATTATGCTCTAGTATTGCCTAGAGTTACTAATTTTTTTGTATGCCCAGACAAACACAGCCTTCACAAATTAGGCTAGGATTGGGCGTGCTAGCAATTGGCCTGAGGTCGTTGAATAACTGTGGACTGGAAATTTTAGGCATAGATATAACAAACGATGTTTTACAGTCCACGGGGCACGAGGGCTGAGAGAAAGCGATGCATTTATCATTGAACACAGGCGTGGAGCAAACTCTTTATAAATCTTAATGGGAAGGTCAATAGGTCTTGTGGATCGAGATTTAAATTTGAGTATTCTCTTGAATATATCCACTACCTGGATGGTGAGAGGAGGGGAGGGTGCAGGGAGATAGGAAAGGAGAGTTGATTGGAGCAGAGGGGAGAGAAAGTTTGACAAATAGCGGCAAAGTGACCAATGATTTCTTCTGCCGGTAGATTAGCGGAAAGGTGTGAGGTAGAAGAAAGTGATGAAGAATTCTTTTTGTAAACCACATAGAGCTTTGGTCTCAGAGTACCTTAATCTCCTGAATAACTCTGTTCAATACTTCCCAGTGTCGGACTGGGCAAGAGTGGAAAGCCCAGTTCCGCTGTCATATGAGTCTTTTGATTTGGGGCATCATTCACGAGACATCAGATGGTTGCACTGTGACGCTCTTTGTTGGGAAGCAGCGGTGGAAGGCTTTCGTGGAGTTGGCGACGATATCATATCATTTGGTGTAGACATCCTCCAAGTCCAATACCTCGGTCCACGGGTAATGTGTCCCTTATTGTACAAATTCCCTCATGGTGACAGCTGGCCAGCGGCGCGAGGTGATGGGTGTTGGGATCCACATGATGGGGAGATGGTTGCTGCGTCCCATAGGGGACAGGGGCTGTCATGAATAGGTTAAGGGTTGTTTGCAGGTGGATGGGGAAGTCCACGATCTGGGTGAGATTGAGCTGGTGTAGCTTGAAGTCATGCACCATGTGCATATCAGGAATTATCTGCCACGCCTCAGTGATCGCCACAATGTCCGCACAGGTTGATCTCACTGACACAATCATCTTGTCCATTTTGTTCATCAGGGATGTCACGTTAGACAAAAAGAGGAAGGGCAGACTGCACCACACATGCGGCACTTCCACGTGCTTGTATTCCTTACCTCCACTTGCCGGTCCCTCCTGGCACTAGAAGTCATTGCCTTGATGGGATGTACTACACTCTTACCGCCTCTCGATCCACGGTGTGTGTGTTTGTGTGTTTGTGTGTGTGTGTGTGTGTGTGTGTGTGTGTGTGTGTGTGTGTGTGTGTGTGTGTGTGTGTGTGTGTGTGTGTGTGTGTGTGTGTGCATGTGTGTGTGTGTGGGTGGGTGGGTGTTTGGCTAGGTGAGTGGGTGGGTGTTCTCACTTTCTTTTCTATGGGTGGGTGGGTGGGTGGCTAGGTGGGTGGGTGGGTGTTCTCTCTCTTTTCTATGTGAATTGCGGTCTTTTTATGTCATGGAATGATTGTACGTGTAGTTCTTTCTCTCTCTCTCTCTCTCTCTCTCTCTCTCTCTCTCTCTCTCTCTCTCTCTCTCTCTCTCTGTCCGTGTGTGTGTGTGTGTGTGTGATTTACCTCCTCGGTCGCCTGCTGGTCACCCGGCCAGTCTTCCCCATTACGGAGCGAGCTCAGAGCTCATAGACCGATCTTCGGGTAGGACTGAGACCACAACACACTCCACACACCGGGAAAGCGAGGCCACAACCCCTCGAGTTACATCCCGTACCTATTTACTGCTAGGTGAACAGGGGCCACACATTATGAGTCTTGCCCATTTGCATCGCCGCTTACCCGGATTCGAATCCGGCCCTCTCAATTGTGAGTCGAGCGTGCTAACCACTATACTACGCGGTGTGTGTGTGTGTGTGTGTGTGTGTGTGTGTGTGTGTGTGTGTGTGTGTGTGTGTGTGTGTGTGTGTGTGTGTGCGTTTGTGTTTATAAATAAATAAAATGGTCGTTTTCTGTGTAATTACTAATTAAAGGTTCCTTTGAGTCCTTTGAGAATGGAAGGCTTCCTAGAATGAAGGTACCTGAAGTACACACTCACACACGCACACACACACACACACACACACACACACACACACACACACACACAGAGAGAGAGAGAGAGAGAGAGAGAGAGAGAGAGAGAGAGAGAGAGAGAGAGAGAGAGAGAGAGAGAGAGAGAGAGAGAGAGAGAGAGAGAGAGAGAGAGAGAGAGAGAGAGAGAGAGAGAGAGAGAGAGAGAGAGAGAGAGAGAGAGAGAGAGAGAGAGAGAGAGAGAGCGGTACACGTAAAATCAATACATGGCTAAAAAAAATATAAAAAAAGACGTAATTCACATAAAAAATAGGTGAGTTAAGGACAGTGCGACCCTTCAGTCCAGCAGGGATATTGCACACTGCTTAAGGGAAAGAGAACAAGAATGAAAAAGGAGAGCAATGAAAAGAAAGAAGTCCGCTGCACAATTCTTTTCTCTTCTTGATATATTGAAGTTTTCCTGCAGGTCACACTTATAATTGTTTTAAAAGTTAATGTGAAATGTGCAAGTGTGGAGTGTACCAGAAGAGAAAGAACAAAACATTGTAATTATGAGCAACTGGAACACAATGTCAGGAAGTATAACATAGATAACTAAGAAAAACAACGACAACAACAACAGAAGCCACAACAATAACAATTAACAAGAAATTTCTTCCAGGATGGAGATTTCGAGGCATTTCATAATACAATTTCGAATTCTGTCTCTTGGTCTATATAACTTATCATTTACTGTAACCTTTTCATACATCAATCAATATACATACAGCAATATACTCGTATATATATATATGTTACACCCCGTTTGTGAAATTGCCCATTTCATGAAATGGGCAAACCCAATTCATGAAATGAACCTAACCTAACCTAACCTAACCTAACCTAACCTAACCTAACCTAACCTATCCTAACCTAACCTAACCTAACCTAACCTAACCTAACCTAACCTAACCCAATTCATGAAATGTGCAATGGAGAGGCCATTTCATGAAATGGTTAGGTTAGGTTAGGTTAGGTTAGGTTTCATTTCATAATTGGGTTTGCCCATTTCATGAAATGGGCTATTTCACAAACGGGTGTAACATATATATATATATATATATATATATATATATATATATATATATATATATATATATATATATATATATATATATATATATATATATATATATATATATATATATATATATATATATATATATATATATATATATATATATATATATATATATATATATATATATATATATATATATATATATATATATATATATATAATTTCTTCTCATTATAAATGTCTGAAAGCAAATAATCGTTCTTCCTCGTATTATGCTTGATTTTTCTTTCTTCCATTCCACACTACAGTCATTTATACCTCTATTCATTATTATATTCTTATTTCTCTTTTCTCCCATTCCATATTACTGTCATCAGTACCTCTATTTATCTATATACCTAAAGAAACATGTAAAAATATTTCTCACAAAACTAAACAACCTAAAGCAGATATTCTTCCTCGAGTAATGTTTAATTTTTTCTCCTTCCATTCCCTCCTGACTCGTTCAATGCATACCAAGTCGCAGTTTACTTTTCCTCACACACCTCCATCTTGATGTCACTGACCCACAAGGCATGAGGCACTGGAGCGAAAGAGGATTGTTCCTTATCGTGTTTCTTGTTATCCCTACATTTTTGGCTTATCTTGCCGCGTTCTTACGAGGCGAAAAAAAAACCCGTGTTAATAGCTATGGATGAATTACGTGGATTTGAGAAGTTTTAGTGTTCTTTTACCTGTTTGTTTATTAATTTTTTTGTTTATATGTATATGCATAGACTGGAAAATATATAGATAAAAAGACAGATAGATAATTGATAGATAGATAGTGCTTCATGTTTTTTTTTTATTATTAATACTATCATACCATAGAAAATACATACACCAGAACATTCTACGTAGAGAAATATTTACTGTGTGGTGTCGAAATGGCTTCAGAATAACACTGTGATCAAAAGATTAGCTACATTATAATTCACCTTTAGTATTTTTTCTTTATTTTTGATATAAGGATAGAAGAAAAGCTAAATATAATAATTTAGGTATATAGGTACACAGACAGTGATATGACAAAAAAATAAAAATTAAAAAAGATACGTGAATTGACAGAGTAAATAGCAATTTCACTGTGTTGCCGTCAGGATGAGTGTAAGTGGTTACAGGATTGGAGAGAAAGGTCCGAGTTTTGTGACTAAAGAAAACTGCAACAAATAAAATTGAAAGAATTAAGTCTCGGCAGCATAGAATCCTTTCAGCATAAACCAGTGAGGTCACATAGCACCAGTTCTGTTCTTATTGACCAGTTCAGGGGAGGATATAACTTATCATTAAAGTAAAATGTGAACTCGCTGAACGTTTCCCTTTGCGTCTCACAACTGAAGTTGCCAATTAGAGCCTGCCCTCTAAAAAACTTTTCTCTTTCGCATAAAACTATATATATACATGCACTTCTACATATACACCCGTCACTTGAATTTAAAAGTTATGGTGATTTCTAAATCAGCCTCGGAGTCCCATTCTGGGAAGGGGAACATGAATGTCCCCATGTCGAACTGCTCTTCTGATGTCAACCGTAAAAGTGTTAACATCCCCTCAACCTTTTCTTTTCGAATTTTAAATCTATAGAAGACAAACTCTCCTCTACTAAACTTCATGTTCTTTTCTTCATCGAAATTCTTACTTTCCCTGTCCTCATTTTCATTCAAAAGCTGGATGTTGTGTCTATGTGCGCAATTACTTGATTTGCTCTAGTTCCCATGCTCTTGAATCTTGCAAGTTTCTCACCATCTGGTTTTTATCAAAGTGTTACTCTCTAACAAAATTTTTACCTTTATCTTCTGAGTATATGAAATTTTTTGACTATTCAACTTGAAAAAAGGAGTACATTGTCTCTCCATCCGCTCGCGGATATCTCCTTCCTTGGTGATTTTAAGTTTCACCACCTACCTTGGCATTCCTCTCCTTTCAATGACCATCCAAGTGATCTAGCCCTCGACTCTGCTATCATCCATGATCTAGAGCAGGGGTTCTCAACCTGGGGTACGTGAGAGGAATTTTTGGGGTACGTGGCGGGTTTCTCAAAATGCTTCAGTTTTAAATAGCAGCAAATTCGTTTGTAGTATACAATGTGTCCTTCACTAGAACCAGGACACGTTAACAACGTTAACAAGGAAACTCTTGGAGTTATATCACTTGAGAGGAAGCTCTCTTGGATTACAGTTGCCACACAACCTTGCAAACCTATAATATTTGCTCCGATTTCTTATCTTATATGTTATTCACACACACAGTGACTTATTTATCACTGTTACTAGTTACAAGTTGCAACTAGCTGCAAGCAACACTAGTTCACTGCCATAATGATCGAAAATTGTCTGATATAGTTCCTTTTGGTAAATGCATTGCATGTTAGTCACATATAGTGTCTCCCTGTGAGGTACCAGTTCCTATCGACACTACCTCATAGAAACATACTAATATTAATTAAAAATTGTGTCTGCTCCACATATATAACACAATTTAAACTTAATAAACTAAGTCAATAAACCATGCATTTATTGTTACCCTTCCTGACGCTGCATTGTGGGTAAGGGTACGTGATCAATACTGAAAGACTTCGAGGGTACATCACATTAAAAGGTTGAGAAGAAGAAGAATTAACCTGTGCAGAAGCGAGGTGAAATGTGTGTTAAGGTTCCGTGCTGTCTTCAAGTCTCTAGAAATGAAAGATCTTGGTACACCAGACAATTATGTTTTGCTCTATATTATGATGTCAGTCGTATAAACTCAAGTAACTATAAAGAAATACCATGGTAGAATAAGAACAGAAAAATACTGGTAGGAGTAAAACCCTGGCAAATCAATAGATACATCGTAATACAGTGTTTAGAGACGATTACTCTGTACCGCGAGACGATACTGACTCTCTCCTGCGAACACTGAAATTGTGACAGTTTGGGTCCTCTCCTATTGATATTAATCAAAGTATTGCGATTTATTCACAATAGTAATATATTACACTCCGACGGAACACGGGCCTAATGTGTTTGAGATGTGGCATTTTGTTATAGTACATTTCGCTCTATATAGCGACTGTTTAGGACTAAAAAACTGTAGCTTCAGGTAGATATTCAATAATGTTATCTATCGATTTTCAGTCTTAAAGTAGGGAAAATTACGAATATTGATGCATTTCTTTTATAGTCCTCCTTGCTTCTCGAAAAGGTGCACGAATTTAGAAAAGGTTGAAGAACACTAAACTGTACCCTGAAAAAAAATACAGTAAAAAAGATAAGATAAAAATGACCAACATCTCTATTATTATGGAAGCTAATAATAATAATACCAAGACTAATTAAGTAATTCAGAGATAACGAAACGAACGACGATCACGAGAGCTTCCACGATAACAGTGTGTACGATAAGATTTGATTCCAGATTCCTCGATAGCGCTCCGAGTTTCCAAGATAACAATGGCATTCCAGTTTCCTCGATAGCGATGCAAGTTTCCAAAATGACGATGCCTTTCCATGATAAAGATGCCCTTCCAGTTTCCAAGATAATAATGCGAGTTTCCACGATCAAGATGCAATTCCAGTTTCCACGGGAACGATGCGGGTTTCCACGATGTCGATGCGGTTCCAGTCCTCACGATGCGATTTCAAGACACAATATTGAAGTCCACTTGCCTACACAGGTACTGGGACGAACCCTTTCACCCCGTAAGGATCCACCCAACACCCTTGAGTGCGAGTAAAGTGACGCTGCCACCTTCCTGCGCTGCAATTGAAGTCCACTTGCCTACACAGGTACTGGGATGAACCCTTTCACCCCGTAAGGATCCACCCCACACCCTTAGGTGCGAGGAGAGTGGCGCTGCCACCTCACTGCGACGCAATTGAAGTTCACTTGCCTACACAGGTACTGGGGCGAACCCTTTCACCCCGTAAGAGTTCACCCCAGACCCGTGAGTGCGAGGAGAGTGACGCTGCCACCTTACTGCGCCTCACACGGGTAGCCATGAGCATAACCCGCCACACTCCACTCCCCAAACACTGTCAGTGAGTCCTTTTCACCCCGTAAAGGACCACTGGTACGGTCAGTGCCTGGCTCATGGCGCACAGCGTGCCCTCGTTCATGGCGAGTTGTTCAGCCCGATGTCATTATAAGCAGAGGTCCTGTACACACCACTCACCACCAGACTCTATGCAAGGAGCCCTTATCACCCTTAAAGGCCCCTCACGGCATCATCTGATGGACGGTAGACACGGCACCCTGCTTAAGGCGACGCCTTGCCTAGTATGAGGCGCTGCAAGTTGACAACAATCAGTGAGCTTGAAGCCGCGAAGGAAAATGAGTCCACGCTAACAATGGGATTCCACGACAGGTTGCGATTCCAGTGTCCACGGTACAGATGTGTTTGTTGAGGATAACGATCCGTTTATCGAGGCTAACGGTGCGGCGATGGCGATGGCGAAACGATCCAAAGTATTATTACCTACACAGGTACTGGGACGAAACTTTTACCCAGAAAGGGTCAACCCCAGTCCCGTGGTTATGAGAGCAGTGACGATGCAACCTTGCAATGCCTCACACAGGTCGCCATGAGCAATGACCCGCCACACACCACTCCCCAAACGCTGTCATGAAGTGAGTCCTTTTACCTAACCTAACCTAACCTAACCTAACCTAACCTAACCTAACCTAACCTAACGTAAAGGACCACTGGTACTGTCAGTGCCTGGCTCATGGCACATAGCGTGCCCTCGTTCATGGCGAGTTGTTCAGCCCGGTGTCATTATAAGCAGAGGTCCCGTACACACCACTCACCATCATATTCTATGCAAGGAGCCCTTATCACCCCTTTAGGGCCCCTCACGGCACCATCCGGTGAGTGGTAGACATTGATCTCTTGCTTATGGCGACCCTTGCCTAGTGTGATGCGCTGCAAGTGGACGACTAGTAGTGAAGCTTGAGGCCACCAAGGAAAAGCAGGACCTGCAGCCAGTTCCTGCCTTGGGCCCCAGGCCGGACCCGACGGCCACCTCCTTCCCCCGTGCGGCGCCCAAGGCCGTCACGGCCCTCAAACATCTTTAGGCCGAAAGTTCTCAATCGTCGTTTTAATTTTGATTCGAATATAAAATCGTCGATGGTAAATGAAAAATAGCTTTGGTGTGAAAGTGTGCAAGAGTTAGCTGATTAATGAAACAAGGTGAGGCAGCTTTGCTCCGGAGTATTTAGTGTACTTTGCATGTTGCTGCCGTGAATGTGTACGTGTTTGTAGGTAACTGGATAGAAACAGTAGACCAATGGTAGTTGTGTAGCTATTGGGGAACTTTTGAAAATTAGTTAAGCTTCTGGATAGAGTGGATGAGTGCACACAGGTTTGCGTGTCTTATACATAAACTGCCACTTGTAAACATAAATTTTTCTATTTCATGCTCTTAGAAAAAAGCAAACT
The DNA here is from genome assembly GCF_017591435.1 of Portunus trituberculatus. NCBI lineage: Eukaryota > Metazoa > Arthropoda > Malacostraca > Decapoda > Portunidae > Portunus > Portunus trituberculatus. The sequence goes on from NC_059293.1 coordinate 8,764,096, forward strand.
TAGTTTTCTTTATTTCCCTGATCACAATGACGTATAAATATCAATGTTCCAATCATAAGGAAACACTAGGAGAGGACCCAAACTCCCGTTGAAGTTGCCAGATTCAACAGATATCGTAATATTTCACAGAAAAGATGGTCAACTGCATATCGTATATTTTTGGATATTCTTTTGTCACGTAAGGAGATATCAAGATAGGTAAAGTATTTCTAAACATGTATCTACGACAAAAAACGCTATAATAGTAGAGTTAGGTTATAACTATGCATTGTGTTTTTTTATATACCATCTTGCTCTATTCCTGGGACAAAGATTACTTCTTCCTCAATTGATAGCTCGAAGTTAGTATGATATTTTCTTTCCTTCTAGGTTAGTAAGTAGACTACAAGACACCATGAACCTATGAAGCCCCGTAAATGAGATTATTTTCATAACTTAGAAATCAAAGTCTGATAATGAGATTGTCTATTGCCAACCAAACCGTTCTGCATAGACGTCTTCAGCGTCATAGAGACCTAATGATGTTAGCTCATGGACAGTGGCCATCCTGACAGCGCGAAACCACAGGGGGTTCATAAGAAGATTTCCAGGGGTACTTAGATAGCTGATCTAATAAAATCCTTTGCAGTGCCATTGCATATTGAGTTCCATGTTCCATGTGACAATACTGGGGGTACTGGTAGATGGTCTTATAACTCAGGGGGTTCTTAACGATAAAAAGGTTGAGAACCCCTGATCTAGAGCAACTAGTGCAACATCTTATTCGTATTTCTGGCCGTCTTTGAGATACGCCTAACATTCTTGACCTTCTCTAATCCTTTTCCTTATGCTCTTACTCTATCTACTCCGTTGGGCTACTCCGATCACGAACTCATATCTATATCTTGTACTATTTCTCCAATCCCTCCTTAGGATCTCCCAAACGTGGAAGTGGTTCTGGCGTTTCGCCTCAGCTAGGTGTGGGGGCATGAGGAACTATTATGCCGATTTTCGTTGGAATCACTGCTGTTTCTGTGTCAGAGACGTATAACAGAGGTGATAATGTCTGGCATGGAGGCGTACATTCCTCACTTTTTCTCAACTTAGCTTTCCAAACCTTGGTTTAACACAGCCTGTTCTCACGCTATACGTGATAGAGAGGTATCCCACAAAAGGTACTTAAGCATTTCATTACCTGAATCTAATGGACTTTATATTTCTACTCGGAATCATGCCTAGACTGTTCTCTAACTTACCAGACACTGCTTCATTAATAAAAAAAATGTTAAAATCTTTCGAAATTCTACTCCACTCGAGATTTTAGTATCTTGCTAAAAAATCTCTATTAAGAGGATGCAAGAGGCCGTCACACCTACACGTGACAATCCTTGTGTCAGCAAAGCTACCTAATGCTATCTATCATTCCCATCCATTAATTTATATAATCTTTAAAACTCCCTGATTCCGTTTCATTCATTAACCACTTTGTTTGAAAACCAGTTTCTTCCCGTTTCTCTCCTAAACCTGTATTTCTCAAGCTTAAACCCATTATTTCTGGTTCTATACCCCGCTACTAATCTTAGCCTAAGAAATTCCCTCATATACCACTTATACCGTATCAGGTCTCTTAACCTTCGTTTCTCTAAATTTCTTCAATCTCGCTTCATAGGGAATATCCCTCATCCCCTCTATCTTTCTAGACATCCTCCTTTTCACTGATTCTAATAGACCTATATCCTTCCTATAATATGGGACCAGATTTGTATAGCATACTCAATATGCGGCGCGACTTTTCCCTTTTACATTCCTAAAAAGAATTCTAGTACCCTAGTGTCTTATTTCTAACCTCTGTGCACTGCTCTCTTTGACCAAGATCGGAGCTAACTGTAACTCCTAAGTCATTTTAATATTCTGAACCTACTAGGGCCTTGTTGTTTATCGTGTACCTATTGTGCAAATTTCCTCTACCTATGCTAAGAACTTTGCACTTTTTAATGTTGAACTGCATTTGCCATTTCTCTGCCCATTCGTTCATTCTATCTAAATTTTCCTGAAAGGCGATGGCATCTGAATTTGTCCTAATCAATTTACTTCTCTTTGTGTCATCTGGAAATTTACTAATATCCCTACTAATTCCACTAACCAAGTCATTAGTTTATATTAGAAATAACAATGTCCCTAAAACTTAATCATGTGGCATCCACTAATTACTTGACCCCTCCTCGGAATTAGATCCTTGAATAACTACCCTCTGTCGCCTATCGCTTAACCACGCCTTTATCAAGCCTAATATTTTTCCTTCTATCGCGTTTCTTAAGAGCCTCTGATGTGGTACTTTATCAAACGCTTTGCTGAAATCTAAGTATAGGATGTCGTAATTATCATCATTATCTGTAGCCTTGTAAACTTTACTATAAAATCACAAGTTTGTAAAGACGACTTTCACTTCGTAAACCCATGTTGAGAGTAATTTATCAAGCTGTGTTTATCTAGATCAGGGGTTCTCAATCTGAGTTTCGCGAACCTCAGGGATTCAAAATGTTGAGAACCCCTGATCTATAGTCTAAACTAGATGCTCCCGAAAGTTTTTCGCTATTATTGATTCCATCTATTTATTCACAATTGAAGTTAATCTGACAGGTCTATAATTAAACGTTAGAGTTTTATCTCTATTTATAAATATGGATACAACATTAGCTTGTCTCCACATTATCGGTACCTCACTTGACTAGTGACATCCTATAGAGCGCTGTTAAAGGCCCATTGACGACCTCCTTACATTCCTTAAGTACTCTTGAGTATATTTTGTCAGGTTCTAGTGATTTAAACTTCTTTAATCGATCTATCTCCTGTTCTACTATCTCCATAGTTATGTGAATATCTGTCAGTTCGCTATCTTGAATTTTCTGCATGTTTTTCCTGAGTGAATACAGTTAAAAAACAATCATTCATACTTTTAATAATCTCCTCAGAACTAACCAGCTCCTCATTAGCTCTCTTTAAGGGACCTATTTCTAATATGGTTTTCGTCTTATGTAACTGAACAAAATCTCTTGCCCTAGTTTTAGCTTTCCTCTTAACTGTACATATTTGTTGCTCACACACACACACACACACACACACACACACACACACACACACACACACACACACACACACACACACACACACACACACACACACACCAGGTGTGTGCCTGGTCTCAGACCTATCCCAAGATCGGAAATAATGAGCTCTGAGCTCGTTCCGTAGGGTAACGTCTGGCTGTCTCGTCAGAGACTGCAGCAGATCAAACAGTGAATTACACACACACACACACACACACACACACACACACACACACACACACACAGAGGAAAGACATTTTTATCTCTGTCATAATGTTATCATAAACTGGCAGTCGAAACCAATCTTTCTGTCTGTATATCAGACTGTCTGTGTTTCTTTGTCTTTTCTCAGCTACTTCTGCTCCCTCTCCCTCTCTCTCTCTCTCTCTCTCTCTCTCTCTCTCTCTCTCTCTGGGCATACCAACACAACACAAGGTAACCAGAGCCACAACAACGAGAAGACGGAATGGTAAGCGTTAATTAGGATCTCACGGGATAACCAGACAACAATACAATTAAGCAACGGGCGGGATTGAGGTCAGGTGAGTCTATGAATGGACCGAGATGCGCAAATCAGGTCAAGGCGGGCTAATTAAGTACGAACTGATAAGGTAAGAGCTACGTCGTCTCTTTGATATAACATTCTCAGGGTATTTTGGGATATTTTTCAGCTTTAATGTATCTGGAAAAGGGATAGAAGGTGGAGGAGGAGGAGGAGGAGGAGGAGGAGGAGGAGGAGGAGGAGGAGGAGGAGGAGGAGGAGGAGGAGGAGGAGGAGGAGGAATTAGTAGAAGTAGTAGTAGTGGTAGTAGTGTTGGTGGTGGTAGTAGTAGTAGTAGTAGTAGTAGTAGTAGTAGTAGTAGTAGTAGTAGTAGTAGTGGGAGTAATTGGAGTAGTAGGAGTAGTAGGAGTAGTAGGAGTTGTAGGAGTAGTGGAAGTAGAAGAAATAGTAGTAGTAGTAGTAGTAGTAGTAGTAGTAGTAGTAGTAGTAGTAGTAGTAGTAGTAGTAGTGGTGGTAGTGGTGGTGGTGGTGGTGGTAAAAAATATTAGCAAAATTATAAACAAAAGCAACAAACAAAGAGAAAAGGAAATACAAAATAGAGCACAAAGAGGAGTAACAGTTAGGATAAAAATAAACCATTAAGAATAGCAACAATTTTCTTTTGTCCGAAGAGGCCAAGGCTGACCAGCTGGTAACCTGACACAATTCTTCCACATGATTTTAAACAAACTATTTTAGGAAGAAACAATGGAGGCGGCAGCTTCGAGGGAGGAACATGAGGAGGAGGAGGAGGAGGAAGAGAAGGAAGCGGAGAAAGAGGAGAAACAGCAGGAGATGGAGGAGAGGGAGAAAGTGGAAGAGGGAGGAGAAGGAGGAGGAGGAGGAGGAGGAGGAGGAGGAGGAGGAGGAGGAGGAGGAGGAAGAGGAGGAGGAAGAGGAGGGCATGAACAAGGACGAGAAGAAATCCATAATCTAGTTTCCCAATTTACCAGAGTAGGGCACAAAAGATGGAGAGAAGGAAAGGGTAGAGAAAGACGGTCAGTGTTAGCAGGTTAACTCATTATTCTACTGTACCTTTCTTTGTGTTACTCTACTGACTCCTATCTTGTGCTTCACCCACTCACACCCTTACATCACGAGTAGGCCGCACCAGTTTAGCTTTGTTATTGCCAAAGTTACCAATGCCCCTCTTCACCTTCCTCCTATTCTACTGCAAATGTGTGTCCTCTTCCTCTCTCTCTCTGTCTCTAGTCCTCTTCTCCCTTTGCCCCGTCCTCCCCAGCTCCCTCTCGCCTCCTCTTCCCAATATTCCCGCCCTCAATTGCCACTGTGTATATATTCACTCCCTACTGCCAAGGACACGGACGCTGCTGCCTGTGTTGTATCTGTCAATAGCAAAACGGTGACTCAACAAAGCCGACAGTCCTTTTGTCAATATATTCCTCAGGGATTGGCATCTTTTATGGATCTTTTTTATGCCTTTGTTTTACCCCAAGTCAATTTCCTCTTACTCTTACATAAAAAAGAAATGGTTATGTAAATTGGTAAGTTTGAGAGAAAAAATAAAGACTTTGTATTCTAAGTGCGGTGTGAATGACGAATGAATAAAAACAAATCACTGAGAAAGAAAAGGAGACGTCTAAGAATAATAACACAAAGAGAAGAAATTAAAATAAAATAAAAACGGCAAAAAAAAACATGATAAAACAATAAAAAAAATGATAAACAGAAAAGAAGAAAGTCTGGCAAGGGCTGCTACCTCCACCTTTACAACGTTGGATTGTTTCCTTCCCACCATGAGCTTTTTGTACTAAAGATTCTTAAACAGTACTGCATCGTCTAAATGATCTAATTAACCTCCTCTTCTCTCTTCAGCTTATCCATGCACCTGAAGAAAAACAAAGGATAAAAATACATATTAAAAAAACATTTCATTGCTAAACATCCTTTTCACATAATCCCTTACAATTTTACAGGGGCATTTTTGCTCTAAATTACTTAACTCTGCTCGAACATAAAACGCAATCTTTTATTTTCTCTTTCCTTTGTTAGACATTTTTTTTCATAACCCTTTAATAGGTTCCAGACACTCATTTTGGTACTAATGTTTGGTATATATTTTGGTAGCTTTGAAAACACAATTTTCAATCAAATGTTCGGATCTGAATATCAAAATAAAACCGTGAAAGTGAAAGGCTTCGTGAGTATTACATTACATTTTGTCTCATATTCACTTACAATTTTTTAGTCGTTTATTTTCCTACTAATGGATATCAAATATTCTGGTATCATAAAAACAAAGCAAAATAAAGAAAAAAACACGACTTTTTATTTGTCCATGCAAAGTTACTATTTTAGATATTGACAAAATAATCATAACATCAGAGGAATTACAGAATAAAAAACAACAACAACATGAAAATAAATACAATTGATATGCAGATACGTTAGCTTGTTTGTCTCCTTCGTCCCCATCTTCAGGAGGACGACGGAAACTTTATTAAATCAGGTTTTCCACTTTTTTTTTCAGTATTAACTTTAAGAAGGAGTCTAACAAGTCTGGCTGGGTAGGGAAAGAGGAATGGGGACACATGCCAGGCAACGTGATGCAAAAAGCAGAAAATAACGTTATTAGTGCTTCCTCTCGTGCCAGACTCTCAAGGGCCAAGCTCCTGGAATCGGACTGAGATGGTTCTTGAGAAAAATATTCATAATTTGCATGTAAAAGCTCCCCATGAGGTCGTGTTGCTCTCTTTCTTTTTAAATTTGCTTCTATTTATTCCCTACAGAGCTTGTACGAAGACAGAAAAAAAATATACAGACAAATATGCTAATACACGAATATACCAATATGGAATTATTTATTTAATAATTAAGTTTTCATGTATTGTTTAGCGAGACAGACATATAGAGGTCTATAATTTGGAATAAACATACTTTTATATAAAAATCTACATTTAAAAGGACATACCTATATATTCAGAAATACTAAGACAAAATTCATGTAAATTGTATCGCAGAACGAGCTACATTGCATGTTAGGACATTGATAAAGGAATGAATAACCAACAGAGTAACGAGTTATCTATATAAATCATTCAATCCAGTACAAAGCAAGTCAAGACACACATTAACGCACAGATAAAAACAAATTTTAATTTTCACTTTTATATCAAACTTTCAATCCTGAATAACTATTCAAATAAATCCAATAAAACAAAATAAGATAAAAAACAAACCACACCAAAACTTCCCCTTTTTTGCTGAAGCGCATCTTTCAGGGGCAACTAAAACACACACACACACACACACACACACACACACACACACACACACACACACACACACACACACACACACACACACACACACACACACACACACACGTTAATGAATAAATAATTAGGTAAATTAAATGGATGAATAAAAATATACATAAATAAGAATGAAAGAAAATACTCACAACCAAATAAATAAATAGATAAATTGAATAAGTTGAATAAAAAACAAATAAAAAGGAGAGAAAAAAACCCCACATGAATAAATGAAAATAAGCTAAAATAAAAACGACATTAGATAAAACACAAGCAAACATTCCCTTTACAAGCCACGCCGTTCATTTCAGCCTCTCTCACTTCCCCCACACTTGACACAATGCATTCATAACCAACTAAATGAAAAAATAACAACGAAATAAAAGAAAAAACACTACTACCAAACACACACACACACACACACACACACACTGCCCATGACACAAACGCACATCTTTCATTTATTCTTTAGCGTTATTCTGCTCACACACGCTCTCGGCCAGCGGCAATGGGGGATAAACTGATGTAAACAAGACTTCCCCGACCTGTGCTGTGCTCCTGGGCGGTTCTCCTTACCATCACTTATATTTCACATGAATAATGAGTGTGGAGTTGATTTAATTAGAGAGAGAGAGAGAGAGAGAGAGAGAGAGAGAGAGAGAGAGAGAGAGAGAGAGAGAGAGAGAGAGAGAGAGAGAGAGAGAGAGAGAGAGAGAGAGAGAGAGAGAGAGAGAGATTATGCAGGAAGGCATATATTAACTAAATAAGTAGGAGGATGAGAGCGAAGAAGAGGAGAAGGAGGAAGAGAGATGAAGAAAAGCAAATTAAATAGAAAGAGACACTAAAAGAAGAAGGAGAAGGAGGAGGAGGAGGAGGAGGAGGAGGAAGAAGAGGAGGAGGAGGAAGAAGAAAAGGAGGAGGAGGAGGAGGAGGAGGAAAAAGAGGAAAACGAGAATGAAATAAATTATTACGAACTAGGGGAAATAATTGGTGAAAGTATTATATTACTGTAAAATATAGAGAAACAATACATGGTAGATGAGACTCAAGAGAAAGAAAGGAAAGAATAACAGTTAACAAAGAGAAACTGAGAAAGATACCTGACTAGAGATGAAGGAAACTGAGTAGCGAAAGAACACAAAGGGAGAGTAACAAAGGACGCCAGTGAGAAGAAAGTGGGTACGTTACAACAGAGATTACCTTATAGTCTCCATTACGCACACACACACACACACAAACACACACACACACACACACACACACACACACACACACACACACACACACACACACACACACACACACACAACAGAGATTACCTTTAAAGTCTCCACACACACACACACACACACACACACACACACACACACACACAGAGAGAGAGAGAGAGAGAGAGAGAGAGAGAGAGAGAGAGAGAGAGAGAGAGAGAGAGAGAGAGAGAGAGAGAGAGAGAGAGAGAGAGAGAGAGATATATATATATATATATATATATATATATATATATATATATATATATATATATATATATATATATATATATATATATATATATATATATATATATATATGTAAAATAATGACTGAATAGAAGTCCCACATAAGCAAACAGATAAATAAACAAATGAATAAGGTGACATACAACTCTATCCACAGTACTTCCAGAAATAAATAAATAAATAGATAAATGAATAGGTAACCACATATGTGAATACGTAAACAGACGATCACCTTGGTAAATAAATAAACACATGGTGGGAAAGGTCACACACGATCTTACATTTCCGTCAAGACTCGCTGCCCCAATGCTTCCCAGTAGCCAGAAAATATTTAGTCTTCTTTGCAGCGAAGGTAAGTCTTTTCACCTCATTACTCGCAACAAGGTCCAATATTATCACTGCCAAATGTTCACAGGCCGATTATGTTTCTCAAATACTACTTCCCCACCTAGGACGCCTGCTGGTCTTTTCCTCATAACCTTCCCCGGCTTACTCTCCCACACACCTTGGAAATTAATGAATGAAGAGAGTATGACTTCATGTGTTACTCTCTTCAATGTGCAGTAAAATAATTTCGTCTGTCTTTATTTCTCTCTCTCTCTCTCTCTCTCTCTCTCTCTCTCTCTCTCTCTCTCTCTCTCTCTCTCTTCTCTGTAACGTTGCATCTTGTCCTATTTTCTATCAATGCTTTTGCGTTTACTGCTGATTTGATCTTGTTGACTGCATGCTTCTCCTCTCGTTCCCTGGCTGCAAAAGAGAGAGAGAGAGAGAGAGAGAGAGAGAGAGAGAGAGAGAGAGAGAGAGAGAGAGAGAGAGAGAGAGAGAGAGAGAGAGAGAGAGAGAGAGAGAGAGAGAGAGAGAGAGAGAGAGAGAGAGAGAGAGAGAGAGAGAGAGAGAGAGAGTGTGTGGAGCGATAAAAAAATGTTGAAAAACAGAAAAATATTGTTTTACTACTGCATTCCATCCAACCTTCTGTATTTTCTCCATCTCATGTCGTCTCAAAGAACCCT